>NW_006911897.1:2080159-2080591 GCF_000338995.1 Bipolaris sorokiniana ND90Pr | reverse complement strand
GTGCGCAGCTTACTGATAGAACACGTTAACGTGCGGGATCAGTGAGCTGCGCGGATCAGTAAGCTGCGCACCCCAAATCCCACCAAAAATCAAGAATCGCAACAGCCTATATCTCTGCAACCTCTAAATAAAAATAAACAGGAATTTGATACTAGAGTTGCATCTATAGGAATCTACTAGCTCTAGATTAAGAAGCTAATATCCTTTATATATACAAAACTATGTAGAAAAAACCAAATTATAGGGATTACTAAAGCGAAGTTTGCTCTATGTCTGCTATTATTAAAGTAGAGACTTTTCTTAAAAAGTAGTAATACTTTTTATATACCTGTAGAATATTCTATAAGTTTTTAACAATTTTTATTTAGTTGTTGCAGAGATATAGGCTGTTGCGATTCTTGATTTTTGGTGGGATTTGGGGTGCGCAGCTTA
>NW_006911897.1:2057757-2080139 GCF_000338995.1 Bipolaris sorokiniana ND90Pr | reverse complement strand
ATCTACTAGCTCTAGATTAAGAAGCTAATATCCTTTATATATACAAAACTATGTAGAAAAAACCAAATTATAGGGATTACTAAAGCGAAGTTTGCTCTATGTCTGCTATTATTAAAGTAGAGACTTTTCTTAAAAAGTAGTAATACTTTTTATATACCTGTAGAATATTCTATAAGTTTTTAACAATTTTTATTTAGTTGTTGCAGAGATATAGGCTGTTGCGATTCTTGATTTTTGGTGGGATTTGGGGTGCGCAGCTTACTGATCCGCGCAGCTCACTGATCCCGCACGTTACGCGAAGACGATTACATAAGATGTACAGGGTCGCTTAGTGTGAGCCGAGGTACTGATCGCGACGGCGATCTTGCATGAACATAGGCGTTGCAGGCGCCACGAGGCTAAACGTAGCTTACCGCGCTATGGCAAGGCCTCTTAGACATAACCGCGATCTTCTAGGATTTCTTGGACGCTACAAGCTTCTATATAGCGCTGTAGTAAAGCAACACTGTTATGCACGAAAGAAAGGTCTGTTGTAACTTACGCAACAAGAGCAGTAATAGCGATGTAATTTTTAGCTAGATGTGTTAAAATATGTTAAAAGATAGCTCTAGTACATGAATATCATGATTTTCTTGGAGTTTTTAGCCTGCGCGCAGAGAGCGAAGTGCTGAAAGTCAAAGTACCCCTCATTTGTCCCAGCACGGCGGGTGTCCCAGCACTCGGGGAGGGACGTTACATCTAATATTGAATTGTTTCTCTTACTTTTAGTTTCGTGTCTTACTAAAATGTAATGCTGTACTGTACTTTTCAACAGTTAACGGCTTTTCCATGCCAAGAAACAAGTCATGTTTTCACCCAGGAGATCCATCATTTCAATATGATATACATGTTAAATTGATAGTCCTACACTGAAGAAGAAGGGAGAAACCCCTGTTTTAAAGTCAATTTAGTGAATAGAGTAAGCTTAGTTGTGATCCATCAACCATCGTCTCCAACGCCAACGAGCCAGACGCTCTCCCTCATACCTGATCCTTGGCCTCTCGACCCTCCTTACGCCTTCTCTTAAAAATCGGCTCCCTCTCAAGACCCTCCACGATTCATCTGTATACGGCGATGCAGCATACTTGCGGGCAAGCGGCAAGGGTCGCATGCGAACAGAAGACGTGGTCTCGCGGAAGAGTCGGCGCAAAAGTTGCTGAGTTTGTCTTGAAATGACTGGCTTTGCCGGAACATAAGGTTGGACAGGTCGGATAGGTGTTGCAGCTTTGGTGGGAGGAGAGATGAATTGATGGCTTCTGAGGCGAGTAGGCCTACGATGAGACACTCGGCCAGGTACGCGCATCAAAGATGCAGTTACTTCTCTGAAGGGTGGTTGAGGAGTTGTTTCATTAGACAAAGGTTCAATTGGTTTCTCACCTTCGGGCTGAGCTGAAGGTTCAGACACTGAAATTGCATTGAGGCTCGGGGTTGCCGCTGATCCAGTTGCTTCGCCGCTTCTGGTTGGCTTCGCTTTTTCAGTTCTTAGATTCAGCTGCCGCCAAGCAGGTTTTTCTCCGTCATTTTGGTTATTCAGTCTCGCTCGTGTACCACTTGTGCGGTCACGTTGTCGTGTCTCCCTCGATCTTGAGGTCCCGCCAGATGCATTTGTAGGCGCAGGAGCCGAAGTAGGTGTCCGAACTGTCGTGTAGACAGTACCTTTTACAGCAACGCCACCTGTGGGGCCTTCGATCCATAAGTCGTATATGCTTCCATTTTGCAGTGTCTTTTTCTCCATTCCGCAAATGCGCATTTCCTCGTCACAATACAGTGGCGCAAGATTCCGATACTCAATAGACTCCACGACCTGCTTTCCCTTGGTATGAGTTTCCAGATGATTGTTCATGAGCTGCAGCATGAGTGTCAGGGAGAGGGGCCCATGAACCAGGAGGTTGCGGTGACCTTCAACATTACGAGCGTAGTCGGGGTCGAGGTGAATGAGATGAGCATTGAAAGTGAGAGCAGAGAAACGGAACAGAAGGGCACGATTGGGAATGAGGGAATGAGAGAAGAGAGGATCACCAGGAGCTACGAGTAGTCAGCAAGCAGTTCGAACAACTGGTCAGAGTACGCACGATCTAGATATTTAATAGAGGCCATCTGGCTAGACTTGATAGCGTCGAGTTCTGCAACACTGCGTTCCTTGAAGAAGACCAGGTTGCGCTCTTCTTTGAGAACGGCATTGCCCCAGGCGTCGTCACCGCGTAGTTGGTCCTCGAAGTAACTTTGAATTTTTCGCAACCCAGTGGCCCTGCCCAACGATCCGTGGAGCGCTCTGTAGCTTTCTTGTAGGGCGTCTATTCTTGCAAAGCGGCGCTCAATGGTGACGAAGATCTTGGCAGTATCGCCTTGCCCGTGCAGTCGAACATGCTTGATATGCTCGACACCAGCCATGGGCGTGTCTACGGCGAAGCCCCGAAACTTATCAAAATAAACGTCTGGCTTTGCTTGCATTGAGCCTCCTGCCCACATGCGCCGTACCCAAGGACCGCCTGGTGACTGGGATGCGTCTGTTCCATCCGGAAGTAGGTCGTGAGTAGGCAGCGATGGATTGAACCATATCAAATGGTGGCCGAAAGGGATTATTAGGTTTCGCCTGCCCGGAGGATGACAGAATTCTCGGGGCAGGAAACCCGTCAGCGTCTGCGAGAGTTTGTATTCGGGTGGAGTGGTCAAATGCTCAGGCAAATGGGTCGCGCCCCGCTGCAGCATTTGAGTGCGCAGCTCCTGGAACCATTGCGGATCGTCTAAGCCTGTCGTTTCAGCATATCCTCGCCGCAGCTTGCATCGCAATTGTGTGCGATGCGACAAGGCCCAGCCAGTTCGTCGTGTGCAAAGTGCGTGGCGCAGCATGTGAAGAGACTTGTGCGAGCGTACCCCATCCGACTTCAGAAGTGCATGGGCTGGTCTTGGCGGGCCAATGACGTACTGTATGTGTACATGGATACAAATTATGGGGTCCTGAGGAGACAGTCTCTCCTCAGAATACTTCATTCTCGATATCAGTACTCACTATAATCTGGCTGCTGAATGCGCCCTTGTCATGGCCTCATGTCTTGTGCTGCCAACACGGCATTGCCGTGTCCCTGCAGCCATCAATTTGCTCTGTTGCGGATGAAGCGTTCCGCCCAGGCCCACACTGCGAACACCAAGCACGCCTATCCACATGTCCTGGGCTCAACAGTAGAAGGCCTCACCCCTACACTTCTTTGTTCGCATGTAAAGTTCATCATCCATATTTCTCGGTCTTGGCGCGCCTGGCTGATTGGCTGTCCTGGCAACAGCCGGCCTCGTACCTTCACCGTATTCTTGCAGCCGACCACAGCACTTCCTCAAAACATCATCCTCTCCATTTGTACTTTCTCTCAGTACGTCTCATTCTTGTCTGTTTCTCGGGTTAAGCTTTCCATTTGCGTTTGAAGTTGGTGCGTTCGTCATGCTAAGCCCCGTAAGCATGCAGCAATCGCTTCAGCAGTGTCATTTGTACACGCACTAGGTGACGGTTGCCCTCACTGCCAAGACCAAGCCTTCAACGTTCATGATTTACTACATAACCTTGAATCTACTTGAGTGCCGTTGAGACGTATAGTATTCTGGTTCATTTGCATCAATACGGAAGGCAGCATGAAGCGTCTCGAATGTCCCCTGTGCGACTTCACCATTCTTTCAAAAGATGGCTACTTCCTTCAGTTGCATTTCGAGCAGGCTCATACCACCGACTCACCCTTCATTATCCAAGATGATCCGGAGCCGTTGCGATCTTCATTACCACCCACGCCTGCATCGACGGGCAACAACGACGAGCAGACACCTTCCTCTTCCGGCTCTTGCGAATCTGATTCTGATTCGGACTTGGACTCCGATGATTCTGACCAAGAAGAAAGAGCCATCAAAAGTTCCGCCTCCAATTCTTACGAGCTTGTTTCTCCTTCTGAACACGACGGCCATATCGACTATTGCCGCATAGAGACTTTATCATTCGACGAGACCACCCCAAAATGTCATTCTAAACGTTCATCCGCTACTATGCACAGCTCATCTTCCACCCATCGCTCACATAGGCGCCGTACTACGAGCACATCTGTCGAGCATAACACGAAAAACGAAACGCGCACTGCCTTGAAGAGGACCGACGGCCACAGCCGCAGATCAGCCAAGAATGGACCTCGACGCCGACGGAATACAAATGACAGTGACAACACTACCATTAGCAGAAGTATCCTGGGTTTTAGCCCTTTCACAAAGTCCCATAAGAATGCCAAGCCGCCATCTAAGAACGCTCGTCTTGATGCAAGTCTATTGCCATTCGCAGTAACACGTTTTGTCTAACTATGTTAGAAATCTGACCTGGGCGAATATGCCTTTGAAGAGCGCATGCCAGAATGGCTGCACAGGCAGCTTAGCGCCGGCCCCGAGATCACCATCGTCAACCGCATTGGAGGGGACGGTCGCCTCATCAAGCATGAGCAGGTGCAAAATGAGACGCCAGGCATCATACCTGTTCTTGCACAGCTTTCCGCCTTAGACCGCACGGTACAGCAGGCATATTATTGTCACCCTTCTACCATTCACGTTGGAAAAACACCTCACGAAGGTGGCTTCTGTGGTTATCGCAACATTCACATGCTTCTCTCATACATTCAAGGCGCAAAGGCACAGGGTCACGAAGAATTTCCTGGTCGATTGCCAACCATATTGAAGTTGCAGGACCTCATAGAGGAAGCGTGGGACAACGGTATCAACTCGATCGGCCGTGTCCAAACTGGTGGAATTCGCAACACAAGAAAGTACATTGGTACTCCAGAGGTATGCACTGCTACGTCACATTGAGAATATTTCTGACCCCCTGCAGGCGCAAGCATTTTTTCTCAATGCAGAGATCAATTGCGCCGTAGAAGTGTTCTTTACCACAGAAGATCGCAAGACCTTGGCTCATAGAACACTTCTTACTGCTGTAGAGCGATATTTTGCCCAAGCAGCCACTGACGATGGTTCCACTGTATGCAAGACCCTACTACCGCCTATCTACCTCCAGCAGCCCGGTCACTCCCTCACCATTGTTGGATTCGAACGCCACTATGATGGCACTTGCCACCTAGTCGTCTTTGATCCCATGTACCATACCACTCCTGCAATGCATAAGTTGCTTGGACGTAAGAACATCAAAACTGCTCGACCGGAAGTTCTACATACATATCGGCGCGGCTCTCGTAAACTTAGGAAGTTTAAGGCTTTTGAAATCTTGATGTGAGTGTTCTATCCTCAATCTTCAATGATCAGCAATGTACTAACTGATTGTAGGCTCACAGCGACACCACCTTTGTTCCCCGCTTGGGATGTATGAGCTTCCATCCCAGCCTCCTTGGTCGTTTGCATAGATATACAGCATATTTTACCGAAACACTTCACATCAATTAATACCATATAACCACACTCACGGTCTTCTTCCGATTTTTCACTTGTCAGGCTTGCGCTAAATATACACTTTGTAGGTTCTTCGCCAATTTCCTGACTGTCGCTTTGTATACGTCTTTTTCCGTGCTCGCAGTCTTGGATACGATGTCTACCCTGAGGATCATTTTCTCCCGACCTTTCCGTGGCAGCAGTACGGCGGGCTTTGGTCTTGCGACGATGCTCGCTTCGCCAGAGCAGATCCTATGAATGCTCTTACTTCTCAAGCTCTTCGACGTATTACGGGCCTAGGAAGCTCTGTTGATTCTAGCAATGGCAGTAGTCCTAGAAGCCCGACTAGCTTCTTTACCTGTAGTTCTTCTCCACATACGCTGGCCACTGAGTACGATGGCCTTCCATCATGGGGTCTTGCACTCGACGGCACTGTGAACAGCTTCACCAACTCATCGCAGCCTACCGGAAGCGGTGCAGTCTTCAACATGGGACCTGTCAGCACAATTTTGCCCCAGCCAACGGCTGTGAAACCATACCTCTCACTCTTGACCGAGGTCGGCAGAAAATATCCAGGCTTTCCCACCCCCCTTTCCCCTACCACGAGCGCAAAGGATCTATTTCCCTCTCCAACTTCCAATCCCAGCATCATGTCTGGAACACCCCGTATCCTCAGCTCCACAATAACCCCCGCCAGCCCCATGAGCATCGACGGATCCGAAATGTGCGGTCCCTCCCACCGCTATGAATCTCACGGCTACGAACACTACGCCTCGCAACTCGATTCCATCGACCGCATCCTCAACAAACAAATCCGTAGTCTCCCTCGCACTCCATCCGCTTCCCACCGCAGCATCGCAAGCCCCCCGCTCAGCCCCTCACACTGCATATCCCCCGACAATCCACCCCTCCACTTCCCCCGCAACCCAACTCTCCCATCCATTCCCATCGCCAACGGCACAGAATACGAAACCCCCTCTCCCCTCTCCCCCTCGGGCACCCGCCTATCCTACACCTCCAACCGCAACGTCTCATCCGGGCTCCTCGCCGTACCACCCCTTTCCGAGCACCAAGTCGCCGAATACCGCTTCTGGCGCCCGTGTGGCCGGCGCAATTGCGGGTTTGGATGTGGAGGGCAGGATGTCGGGGAGGTGGCGGCTGCGAAGAGGTTGTTTAGGGATGTGGAAGATGTTGTCGAGGAAGGGAGCAAGAGGGTGAGGAGTGGGTTTGAGCTCGATGGCCAGGGTGATGCAAGGGAGGAAGGGGGCAAGTCGAGTGTTTGGGCGGGGCGACGACTGGTTACTGATTGGAGTAGTTTTTTGCGGGGTTGTGAGAGGGAGGGTGTTGCGCCGGTTTGAAAATTCGGACACTTTATCATCGTTGGGTTAGGATAGGTCTGGTGTTGTTTTTTCATTGTTTTTTTCCTTGTCCTTCCTTCTCTCCTACTACTAGTCTTGATGGTTTCGATCACAGTGATCAAGCATGCCAGACATAACGAATTCCATATCTGAATGTTCCAAAAGGGTATCAAATTGTGACCACGTCAACGCCAAACCAGTGCTTACAAATGCTACATAGCATAACCTTTCTTTTCTTTTCCTTCCTCATTACACAGATAAATGCAAGTACTCCACTCTGTCCTAGGTGGCAGACTTAGTCGCTATCACTCCCATAATCCACCAACGGCCCCGCAGCAGGCGTCGGTCTCTTATTCGACGGCGTAGCCTTGAATCCCTTGAGTGCCGCCAGGGTGCTGCCAGACAAAATACCGCTGTTCTGCTGTTGCTGTTGCGCAGCACCGGTATCTAGTCCCGGATTCATATCTTGATATGCGTTGTCTCCACTCTCAATTGCCATTCTGTCTCCCGCACCACCTGCCTGGAGCTGCTTAGTAGCTTCCCACTCGCCCTTTTCCTTTGCATACCACACATCGTCTGGTGCTTCGTAGCCCTGGAGTCCAAAGCTACCTTCAACCTTGCGCCTCTTCTTGCCCTCCGGGTCTCTACCTTCGAGCTCGGCCACGTACGCCGCAGGCAGCGCTTTGCGGATTGCCTCTGCGGCCTGCTCCTCGATGCGTCTGGCTTCGCGTTTGGCGGCCTGGGGGTTGGGATCGACGGTTGCCCAGCGGACGTTGAGGATTTCGTTGTGGTCGAATGACTGATGGTCCATTGCTTCTTTTGCAAACTGGCTGTTTGCTTCGTTCATGTATGTGACAAAGGCTACGCCACGTGCTGTTAGGACACGCGTTCGCTCAATCTCGCCCCATTCCTGCATGTGCCGTGCGACGACTTCTTCAATGTCATCGGTTGGATGTATGCGCCCAATGTACAGGGTGCGGTTTTGGCGCTGGAAGGTTCCTACACCGCCCATGTCGTCGCGGTAGTCGGCGTGCTTGTCGCGCCCGAAGCAGTCGACGTTGCTGGGAAAAATGTCCGTCACCGTGGGCAGGCGGTGGAGGTATTCGCAATCTACTCCTTTCGGACAGGTGCCGCGCGCGAAGAAGAGACAGAAGTACGCGCCGGGCGTCTTGTCGGCCTTTGTGTAGCCGCTGTCTCTGGCTATGTTGCAGCGACCTTGCGCGGGAGTTTGGGAGAGGTATTTGTCTTCGCGGTCACCACCAGACCATTTGTTGTACCAGACATTGTAGATTGTGCCTGTTTGTGGGGTCTCCTGAGTCTTTATCTCCGCTGGGTCGATCTGGGGACGTGCAGGTCGTCGTTTGCGCCGGATGATCTTCTTGACTTTCTTGCCTTCGGCATTTGTTGTGATGATAGTTTGTTCGGTCGTGTGGACGAGTTCGTTCGATGCGGATGACTCGAGAGATTTATCAGTTGCGAGCAAAGTTTGTGCGGGTTGTGTTTCCGTCATGACTGCGGCGATGTTAAAGGTTGTCGTAGTAAGGGAAAGATGTCGCGACGGAACTTTCGATGAGACGAGGCGCTAGTGCAGCTCGTCGATCAGCGCGCACGTGATAACATAGCTTCACTGCCTCGCTCTCCCATTGGACAGCCACGAGCATCACCCTCGTTCCAAAAAGATCAGTCTCCAAATGGATTCACCATCATATATTTCCCCCCAGTTTACTTGCTTGAGTCTTCTATCGCGAGTCATCTTATTTACTCGTTGTACTGCTCATCCTCACTGCCCCATCAATCTCCACAACAGCCCCATTCACATACCTCGCACCATCTCCAAACAAGAACGCCACAACATCCGCCACCTCCTCCGGCGTCCCCAACCTCTCCAGCGCATTTCCATTCCGCATCCTCTCCACTGCCTCTCCTCCCTTCACAATACCCGCATTCGACGGCGTGTCAATGTACCCCGGCGCCACGCAATTGACTCTGATGCCCCTGGGCCCAAACTCGAGTGCATGCGACTTGGACATGCCAATGAGCCCAAATTTGGTAGTGCAGTATACAGACTGCAGGGCTGAGCCGCGGATGCCACTGATGCTCGAGACATTGACAATTGCCGAGCCGCGTTCAAGATGAGGTAGACATGCTTGTGTGACGAGGAAGACGCCCTTCAGGTTTATGTTTACCAGTTTGTCCCAGTACTCTTCGCTCGTGTCTTCGACTTTCATACTGGTTGGGTTCACGCCTGCGCAGTTGAATACATAGTTCAGGCCTCCTAGTTGCTTGACTGTATTGTTAACAAAGTTTTCCACTTCCTCCTTCTTGCCGACATCGACTTTCTGTGTGTAACAGGGTGTGCTACTTTCTGAAGCGACGACTTCAAGGTTGGATTGGTTGATGTCGCAAAGGGAGATTGAAGCGCCAAGGGAGGAGAGCTTCAGAGCCGTTGCGCGACTAGTGTGATTTCAGTACAAGGCTATCGTGGAGGCTTGTATGAGATAGTGGGGAAGAGGGGTCGAAAGCGTACCCAATGCCACTGCCCGCTCCTGTGATAAGAGCAACCTTTCCCTCAAATTCTTTTGCCATGGTAACGGAGAGAGAATTATTCAGTAAATTCAGGTTCTGGTTAGGGCGAGTGTCAGACCGTTGTTGCTATCGTACATGTGCAAAGACATGTTGCACATGGTAATGCTCCCATGAGGATGTTATCTCAGGGAAAGGTGGGGGTGACGTCGGATATCATCCGCATGACTCGTACATGTAATGTATCCATCTCAACAAATCACTGGACAAGTCTGCGTCGCATATATATTTGTAAATGTTGAATTTGGGTATAAGCATGCCAGAATGGCACATAACAGTCATCCCACGTTCGAAAAGGCCGTTTCTTCGTTCAGTCCGCTCATCAGTGTATCGCCCGTCCAGAACCCCGTACAACGCGGTTCTGCAACCAAGGAATAACCAAATGCAACAACATAAATCGTAGACTGGAAACAGTATGGCTCTCTTTGTTTGTAAAGACTGCAGCACTCAAGACTTCTGATCGTCTGTTCTCCCTCCCTTCTTAACTTCGGCTCGCGATCGAGTCCGTGAGCCACCCCAGTTTGTCGTCTCACGCTCGCTTTCACCTTCTGTATCTTGATTTTGCTTCTCCACGTCTGAAGGTTTGAGAACATCTTTTACTTCATCGTCTCCTTTTTCTTTACCGCTTTCACGTGGATTTGGCTGGCCATTTGGTCTGTTGTCATGCCTTGCACTGCCCCCGCCATCAAGTACAAGTGATCGCACTTTACGCACCAAATCGTCCACTTTGAACGGCTTTGAGATGACGTCGTCCATTCCAGCGTCGCGCATGCTCTGTGTTTGTGCTTCTCTCACATTCGCCGATACGCCTAAGATATGACTGTATCCCGCCTTGCCTTCCTCTTGCAGCTGCCTAATTTCCTGGGTTGCGGTGTTGCCATCTTTGATGGGCATTTCCTGGTCCATGAGAATAATATCAAAGTAGTTTCTGTCATCTGGACCATTCTGTGCCCGATGGCCACGCTCGGCAACGGCATCAATGGCTTCTTGGCCGTTGTTTGCTGTGAAGACTTGGAAGCCCCGGGATTGAAGTTGACGACGAAGGACTTTCTGGTTAATCAAATTGTCCTCAACAAGAAGGAGAGTATGGTTTTCCTCAGTGCGTGGATCACTTTGTGACCGCGATATTTCGTGGGCGCCCTCCTCTTGTCTTGATGTCTCTCCTCTACGGAGATCTGGCAACGTCCTTTCAATATTCGGCTTTTCTGTCGAGATATCCTTGACAGTCGATGCGGTTTCTTCGTAACGCCGATCTGCGCTCGATTGTGGGTGTGCCTCTGATCTCTCTTCCACAGGCGGGTCTTTGAGCGAGGGGTTCATCTCCTCTGCGTCTACTCCGGAATGGCTAGACAACGTTTTTGCCTCCGGACGCTCATTCGTTTGCTCTTTGATACGCTGGAGAGTCGAGTTACTTCTACTATAGCTGGGGCGTATCGGCTTCAAGCCAGAGCTCTCCGATTTTTCTGAATTGCTTCGGGATTGGATAGGCGGTCGCCCCAGATCACTTCCTCCGACTGAACGACGCACTTTGAAGAAGAATCCAAATGTTGATCCTTCACCCTCTTTTGAGCTTACACCTATGTCACCGCCATGTAGAGTGCATACTGATTGATGTTAGCGAATGGATAGCTGGACATGCAGTGTACCTTGCTTACACTTGCGCGATATGAACAATCCAAGACCGGAGCCTCCGTAGTTTTCTTGTGTTTTAGGTGTTGCTTGCCTAGTGGATGATTAGTCAAGCGAAACTGGGGGTGATAGAGAAAACTGCTTATACCTGAAGCGCTCGAATAACTTGGCTTGGCCTTCTTTGCTAATGCCTATGCCGGTATCCTTGACGGCAACCATTAAGTACATGGCATCTCCAGTACCCCATTCCGATGTCATGGTTGAATCTAGATGAAATGCTTCTTTCTGCTCGCTAAAGTAAACGACGTTGGGCGGATATGACGTAGGTCGTTTTACTGATGCGCCCATGGACACAGTTATGTTTCTTTTGCCCTTCTTCCTCGAGGTAAACTTTATGGCATTAGTGATCAGATTTACCAGAACTAAAAACTGTTAGCCCCATACCAAACACGGCCCGACACTTCATACCTTGCTTCATGCGGTTGAGATCAGCAACAACAGTGTCTACTTGCTGGTCCTCAAATGAAACGTCCATGGCATAATGGAAATCGATGTTTTTGGCTTTGAACTCGGAATGGAAGACGCGGAGCGCTTGAGAGAATTCCCACTTCGGCTTTGTTTCTTGGAGGGCTCAGTAAATGATGCAACATGATCGTGATGGAGACTCACCGCGAGGGACCAAAGATAGCATCATAGAATCTAGCTTAGAGAATGACAAGATGTCATCTACTAGGGTGTTTTGGTGCGAAACGCATAGTAGGATAGTGTCGGCGGCATCTAAAATATCGGCTATTTCATCGCGAATTTCATCACGGCCAGCGCCAATCTCCTTCGTCACCTCCTTAACCTCTTCAGCGAGATGAAGGACGGCAGAGAGCGGATTGCGGATCTCGTGCGAAACCATGTCTATGAACCTTTCTTGCTGTTCCTTACGCTCCCTGGCCTCGTTGGCAGCTTTCTCTTGGGTCAGCTGGGCCTGTTTGATATCGGTAATGTCGATGATGGCGCTGATGTAACCAGCATCGGACTCATCGCTCAAGGGCTTCAGCAAGAACATTCTCCATTGCTCACCCTCCGTCTGGGCGGGCTCAGCAACGTCACACCTAAATTCTATCTGCAACTCTGTCCGGCTCTCAAATGCATTGCGATAGGCTGTCATGACGTCCTCATAGTCGTCTGGATGTATGCTATCTGGCCAAGAACGGAATTCGTTACTTCCCTTGTTGGTGGTAAGCTTGAAGAAGCCGTCATTGACAAACAGCGCCTCGGCATCCTTGTCAAGGATTGCCAGGCCGTTGGGCAACAGTTCTGCAAATCGCTGGAACATGGTTGTCTGCATTGAGTCGACCTGCATTGAGTCGGACTTCTTCTTCTCGGAGTCCTTCCCTTCCTGCCGTGACTTATTTTTCTTTAGCTGATGCCCTTGGTTTTGCCGCGCAAGCTCGTCCAAGCCTTCAATAGGCATGTAGCGGTCAGTTCTTTGATTGTCGAGCAGTTGGGCCAAGACGCCTTGACGAGTTCCATCTTCATCAAGTATGGTACTGAGGACGAGCTGCTGGTCTCGGTCTTCAGACAGGGACGCTAGGAAATACCTGGCAGCTAGATGAGAGGGTCAGTGTGAGAAGGAGAAACTGCAAGGTTACGGTATGATGCTTACCTACCTTGACCGTCCGCCCTCTGAGCACTGTTTTCAGCGTTGCCAACGCCTCATGTTCGTAGCTGTCGTGAGCATTGGATGCCTGGCCATCGAGACCACCCCGCGCTGTTTCCCAAGCGAGATTGTGTATAACTGTTAGGTCTTTACCCCAGAAAACGGCCGAGCAGTGGGGCATGGGCAACACGCATGTGTTGACGAGACATTTGAGCGAGGTTGGCCACGACTCGCGCGGGCCAATTGAAGATTTGGACCTGGAAGGCGTTAACTACAGCGCGCGATGGAGGAGCAAATGGGGCCGTGGCGGGCAAGTGCTCACCAGTCTTTGCGGAACAAGTTCTCCTTATTCAGGTCGAAGATGGGCAGGCCTGTGGCAGATAGCTTGTCAAGGTTCTCCATGGCGCCTCCGCGGGCGATGGGTTGAGTAAGATTTCAGGCGGAGGAAACAGGTGCAGCGAGGCGTGTTCAGAGACTGAAAGTGCGCGTGACGTCATACCAGAGCAGCGCAGCCAACATGACCCTACGAACGCATGTCTGGCAAGACGACGAGCAAGACGCTATGAGGTTGAGTTGCGGAGGAGAGGGCCGAGGGACAGGGTACACGAGTTGCAGGAATCGATGCGGTCTAGGCCAGCTCATCGCTTGCCATGTTCCATCTTTTCCATGCGCTACCGATGTTGGCATGACATGGATCGACTGATGAATTGGTCGTGATCGGCGATTCGACGAGGCACGTCATAGTAAGCCCGACTAATTCGGGCACGGCAAGTCTCGCACTAGGTGTACACCTTCGTGTGTAGTCATGTACATCAGTATCTTGGTCGTGGGGTTGCGCCAGGCGGGCATCGCCTTTGCCCGTCAATATGCGCCCATGGCAGCAACAGAGAGGTCCCGGTCCCATGTAAAAGCATAGTTCAGCGGCCGTGGCCGTCACAAGCAATGCCTCCGTCGTCATGCCGTATGCATCATGCATCTACTAGATATCTGATCTGACAGCGTTGGCGGGGGACATGGCTCGTCTCGCCTACTGGGGGCAAAAGTGCCATTGGTGCGAACGTCATTCCCTCACCCTGCTTCACCAAGCACGCTACAGGCACCAGGGACTGCCTCCACCGAGAAGGGAACTAGTCGATCATCACACTGCCACCATTTCGTGGTTTTGGGGTAGTATAGGCAAAAGTCCCGGAGAATCGCGTGACCGAAAATCTCTTCCTAGGGTCTAAGGTAGTAGACAAGACAGGGTTTTGGCGAACATATCAACGCCAAGCCTGTGCAGACTCGATGACATACCATGCTATTGGTTGTCTCTGATGCTACCAAATTCTCCGGTGCAACAATCCTGCCTCGGTTCAGGCCCTGCATAGTGTTGCTTCAGGCTTTCGTCGCCCTAACCTTGGATATTTGCGATCTCTTCACAGTTCCTGTCAATCGAGGCCATTAGCGTCTTGGCGTCATCTAGCTTTAGCGGTTGTCTGCCCTTCTTGGAGCGGAGGTCAAGACAGACTCCCTGCTATCGATAACACTCGCATGTATACATATACGAGTATATGGCTAGGTCTGTGTTTCGGCCCTTGTCCGGAAGATGGCGAGGCTCTGGAAGTACATGCATAATCTGTTCCTAGGCGACTTCGGCAGCGCACAACTAACCGGCGGTATGGCGGAAAGAAACCTTGTGTATAACTGTATACAACTCTATCACGATCGCGTCTGCACGGATTCGGCAAGGGTGAAATAGGATAGGCATGTCTGTAAAGAGTCGACGGAACGGCTTGCTCTTGTGCAAGAGTTAAGAGGGAATGGAAGCATGATAACACGGCCCCAGAGTTTATCTGAAAGTCAAATTTTTCGCACAATCATTCCTACCAGATCAGTCAGTAGGACCGTATTGACAGTAATGAATTGCTCCGGCCGTACGGGTGGATTCTCTTGAGGCTAATGTTAAGTCGAATCGGCACAAACATCCCGAGCGAAAGATGCTGTAAGTTCTGGCCGATGGCTGACCCGGAAAACCATACTGGATACGGTTTCATAGTTTTCGTGTTGTCAACAAAATGCACCTCTATACGCAAAGTTTCATGTCGGTGTACAAAGCAAGTGTGGAAATGAACGTTGGTTGGTGACAGCGAGGCCGACAATTGTTCTCGCGTCAGGCACGTGTCAAGAAGTGGGGGAGCTTGGGGCTGAAATGGCGGAACGACCCGACCGCCGGCGTAGTTACTTTATACGCGCTGCTTTCCGTTGACTGCTTGACTCGTATGTTTCACGCTCCGTCTTCTCCTATCTCTTTGTTTCGATTGGTACATAATCGGCAAATTCTGGTTATATGTCAAGACTCCCTACCTATAACTTCCTTACAAAAAGAATCAACCACCACAAACATATCCGCAAATCCTGTGTCAAGATGCTCGGCGCACTACCCCTGCCCACACGCGACCTAGCTGAACTCGCAAAGGAGGAAAAGGGCTTCACCTTCAACCACTTCACGTGCGAGCATGCCTGGGTTATTGGGAACATTCTTCGAAACGCTCTTCGGACCACCGAGTGCCCTGCCCTCATCCACATAGCTCTCTCGACTCAAACCCTTTTCCATGCGCCAAGCCTCCCTGGCATAATGCCTGACCACGAGAAATGGGTAGAGAGGAAACGCAACACAGTGCTCAGATGGGGTCACTCGACATGGTATATGGGCTGCCAATTCGACGACGATTATAAAAAGTTTGCAGAATACCACGCCATGAGTGGAGATGAATGGTCCAAATACACTATAGAAGGAGGCGGATATCCCGTCTTCGTAAAGGGGGTCGAAGGTGTCGTTGGCGCAATTACAATTGCAGGCGCGGATATCTCAACCGTACAGGCGCATAGCATTGTCGTCAAAGCGGTAGAAGAGTACAAGGAACTGAGAGATGGGTTTCGAAGTCCCATGAGGCCCGCAACCACTGCCAAATGACTACATGAATTAGGCAAAGGCGAAGGGCTTGGTATTCATTTTTCGCCCAACGACGCATCCAGAGGAAAGAAGAGCTGAATCATGCTGGTTCAAATTTGGTCTGTTACTTCATTCGCGATTCGCAGGCTATAATACAGAAGCCGTGGCAGAGTTGCCAACCGACCGAAATCCGAATCGCCCTCCTACCGCATCAAAGGCTATCGAATAGCGGAACAACAAGTTTCTCCCCGTGTTGATATAGGGCGAATGATTGGATAGTTGAGGGAAGACATAATTGGGCTCAATGGCTGATTTTTCGCCAACGGTGAACGAGTAAGACATGGCTGGCTGGTCAAGGGATGGAAAGCCAATGGTGATCTTGGTGCCTGGCTTCACGCGCTTCACCACCTTCGCATGACCGTTTGGGTTGGGATTGGGAATGACGATGGTCGGCATTGAAACGCCTTTCTCCGCTCTGATATACATCTGCGCTATGCCAGTGTCGACAAGCACACTACCACAATTCCTTCCCTCGCCATTGACGCTGAAGCACATGCTTGCCATCGCCCAATCCCTGCTATCCTCCACCCAGGTCAAGCCAGGTTCCAGCTGGGTAAAAGCAAACTCTCGGATGGCTGTCGGCGTCAAGCCAACTTGGACACCCTCACGTGATACAATATATCCAGCGTGCATCGCCCCACGCTTAACAGACTCTCCATCAATAGTGCAGAGGTTTAAGAGCGGGTTGACGCGAGGTGTAGCAAAGGGCATGCCATCCTTTAGGCTGTTTCTTCCGAAACCAATGCCCATGTAGGTGATTTGCGACGTGTCCCGTTCTACGGCTTGTTCACCGTGTGGACCTGCTGGACACTCGAACCGGTCAACCAGGGGATTATACCAAGGACATCTCCAGCTCTTGTCAACAACAAGTACAGGGACCTTTGCAGTCGCGTATGAGCCACCTTCGCCAGTAAAGTTCATGGCTAGCTCAACCATTCGACCAACATAGAGGATCTTACTGCTCGTAAAGAAGTGGTGTGCTGGCGTGCCCGCGGTCGATGGTATGTTGAGTAGTATTGGAGCTCCTATCAAAGTCCCGGTTGATCCAGTGTCCACGGGCATATGGATGTCAACGCCTTCAACTGTACACATGACTTGTGGAACATGTTTGGGGCTGAACTCGAAGATAAAGGGAATGAAAATGGAATGGTTGCTTGGTGATATCTCTGTGTCCACTGTGTCCATTGTAGTGTTGTTGGTGTACATTGTAAAAAGAACGAGGCTTGCAATCAAGCCAGTGACGCGCCAGAAGAGTGTTGAACTCTTCAGTCTCCCATGTGTAGGTGTTGAAGGTGTGGATGTCGACAACAAGGGTGGTGCCGAACGTGTTATATAGTCGCCGGGCTTCATGTCTGTTTATAGGTGCGGAGAAGGCGTGCATCCGCTGGCATACGCCACACGGATAACGCCAGATTCGTGTCTATGCCGTTTCCGAGGTATTGGCGAAGCAACTCGAGTGGAGTCAAGCACAATGCAGATGCCAAATCATCGGCAGATGAAATAAGCACTGTGTAGTGCCCCGATGTGACGTCCGCGTAATGTGCAGACAGCGGCCCTTCCCCGCAATCCCCGAAACTCGATGCGATCTACTATTAGTCAGACACAGCATCTCCCTCAATTTCCCAAGTCAGCGCACCTCACCCAATGACGAAAACCCCAATGGATACCAGCCGGCTTCTCTCCACTCCACTGCTCAAGACGATGTACCAGCCGTTGATCGTCACGTGTGCGGCTGCACAACATGGCCGGGGTATTAGCTTAGCCACCGTTCAGGCCTGCAGCTAAAGGCAGCCGCCCACTTTCATAGACACGTCCAAGCTGTACATGTACAGCCCGAATAGGAGAAGACTCGAAACTAGACATGGTTTTTGGCGACTCAGGCAATTGCACGTATCGACCTTGACGCGCCTTTCATCCCAAACCGACCCTCGCACGCCTCTTGCGCCCAAATACTGATCCCTCACCGCCAAAACGAAACAGCGCAAACCGAAGCAGAGCATGTAGCCAGCATGGGGCGCTCACCATCTCGATCCAGCGACGGCGGCGAGTCCGCGCAGCATGCTCGTGTCGAGCCACGCCTTCTCAAGGCAGTCGAGGACCAAAAGCACGACAATGCCATTGCCATCATCGAGCAGGCCAAAGCCAATGCACAACCCGTCGACCACCTCTTGCGCATCGCTTTGGTGCGCGCAGCCGAGCGCGGAAACATATTCATCACCGAGTATCTGCTGAAAAGTGGCGCCAAACCCGATGGTGCCCCGGGAGGCAGGGTGTCGCCCTTATTCAAGGCAGTCGAGAAGAACCACGTCGGAATTGTGCAACTACTGTTGAAATTCGGGGGAAATGTCGACGCACAAGATAAGCAGGGGAGAACGGTCCTCATGATGGCGGCTTGGAAAAATCACTTTCACGTCATGCATGAATTACTGCGGTGTGGCGCAGATGTCAACCGCAAGGACAACACGGGGCGCAATGTGTTGCACAATCTGGCAGCCGACAAGCATTGCAATTGGGGGCGCGACGTTATAGCCGAGCTTCTCAAACAAAACATCGCCATTGACGGACCAGACGGTCAGGACGACCAGAAGCGCAGTCCACTGCACTGGGCAGCGAGTACGGGGAAAAAAGAGTTGTGCGAATTGTTGCTTAGGCGACCGCGACTCCCCAGAGCAAACGTCAACGCAGTGGAAATTAGGCAGAAGACGGCTCTCCATCTTGCAATTGCACACGGGAGAGACGACATTATCGAGCTGTTGATCAAGCATGGTGCGGACATCATGGCCAAGAGCGACGGATCCTGGACTCCCTTACACAACGCTTGTGAGCAGGGAAGCGTAAAGGTGGTGAGGATGCTGTTGGCTGCTGGAGTGAACATTAATGCAAAACTCTTGAACGGGATGACCCCCTTGCACGTAGCAGCCCAAGCTGGACATTTGGACGTAGTCAACTGTCTTCTGGAGCGAAACGACGTAAAGCGAGCTGCAAAGGATGCCTTTGGTATTACACCGTTCTTGCGGGCTGCCCAAAGCAAGAAGTCTGCACGCAAAGACATCATCAACAGATTGGCACCGCACAATCAGATTGAGGCGCTGAGCGAAGATGCGCTGGGTGCTACCAATGGATTTCACGCCACGATTGTCGATTTTGGCAATTTTCACAACGAGAACAGAGTATCACGCAAGACAGTCTTTGAACTGCTGTACAGCCGTGATCCGATCAACCCAAGGAAACCTGCAGTCAGTGTTCTGCCCAAAGATTCCAAAGGAACAAGCTTCAGGTGGATACACCTGCCTGCAAACAACATGGCCTGGGTGGAGGCATTGCTGACTAAAGCATTCATCGAGGAAGGAGCCAGCGACGTTGAGGGATTCAAGGCGCTGGAACGGTCCTTTAGTCACCAACACCGTGGACAGCAAATACACTCGCATTTTATGAGACCGCTGTGCCAGAGCACGCCACGTGCTCCAAAGAATCACGATGAATCAGATCTTTCTGATGGTGGTGACCCAGGGGTTCCGCATATCACCGTCAATAATGGCCTGGGCTTAACTATTGATCCAGCAGTCGCCATGCAAGATTCAACCTCGTCGCACTTTCCCAAGACACCTGCGCGAACAGGTACAGCCAGCACAGAACAAACGGATTGGACTGCTGGGACGGGCCCGAGCTATGTGGCTAACAAAGACGTAAAAGGAAAAACAAAAGATAAGACGAAGAAGACGCAAAAGTGGGGCGGGTCGAAGCCGGCCGGCAAACGATCTGGCGGCACCGAAACACCTACTAGAGGGCCCGAACACTACGCAAAAAGAACACACATAAGCTCATCTCTCACTCTCAGCGGTCACCTCAAATCACCTGGCAGTCCTGGACGGAAAGACCCGACGACTGTTGCAAAGGGCAATATATTTGCTTTTATGCCATATCTGCACTTCGAGTCTGACCGCCGGCGCCAAGAGATGCAGGCTGCAATTAAGAAAACACAGATTATAAAGGGTTATGAGAAAAACGATGGACGAGCTAATAGGCCACCCCCTCCACGCGCAAAAACGTACGATGAGATGCTACTACGAGCTCATCTGACCTCTTCGCAGATTTCACTGCATGTACGGCGTACACTGGATCAGTTCTTCTATCACAATATTGACACACAGTCTCGTGATCGTGACCAAGTCGTCTACCGGTACCAGTGCAAGTCGAATGACCCTCAACATGTGGATCCGAAGATTTTCATGGTTGATCAATTATGGATGTGGACACTAGGCAAGGATTTGATTGTGACTGCTTTTCCCCAGCGATGGCAGCAGCCTAGAAACGACCCGCTCAATGTTCTCGATGGCATCATCGAGGACATCAATAGCAAGGCTAGAGATCCAGTTCGCAATGTGTACGATCTGGCTATGATCATCTCTGGAAGGTGCAGTGGAGTCTTTGATCGTCACCGTACTGGCGACGAGGACTACCAGTTTCTTGACATGTTCGAATCCAGCATAGGCGATGCTACCGAGATGGAGACAATACTATTTAAAGAGTTCAATACGGCTTCTGCACAAGCATCAGCATGGCTACAACACCACCGTCGGCCCAACCGCTTCTCACGTCATCTTGAAGCAGAGGGAAGGCAAAGAGAGCACAATCGGCGACATGTGCCGCATCACTCCCATTCGCACGCTTTGGCTGACCCTCCGATCCGCGAAGAAGAATTTGACTATGACGATAGCGACCGAACAGCTGCCCATGCTCCCCTATTTGTTGACAAACTACTAGACATTGGTGCCGAGACGGACCTTTTGGCTGAAATCAAGGATATTCGTGATGAACTGAACATGATCGCCAAAGTACTGGAAGACCAGCGCAATGTACTTCCTGACATGGAAGCCAGTATCACAGACATTTATCGAGAAGAGCACAAAAGTCAGCAGGATATAAAGAAGCGGTCTAAAGAGCTCCTCAAGACAATCGACACCCACCTCAAAGATCTTGAGCGTATGGACAAGCAAGCCAAGCGCATCTACGATTCAATTACCGACCTGCTCGACCTAAAACAGAAGCACGCCAACGCTTTCGAAGCGCGTTTCGCTCGCGACCAAGCCGCAGGAACTGCACGTCAAAGCCAGACCATCATGGTCTTCACCATCGTCACCATCATCTTCCTCCCCCTCTCCTTCATCGCCGCCATGTTCACCATCAATATCCAAGAATTCCCCCACCAGCCTGGCAGCGACGAGCCCTCGCTCCCCTTATCCTTCGTCGGAAAATACATGTTCGGCATCGGCCTCGCAATCTCCATCCCTTTCATCGCCATAGCCCTCTCCTTCGACGCTATCGGTGACTTCTTCCGCGAAGTCAAACGCAGATTCCGCGATCGAAAAGCGAATTCTCAGCACGCCCGTGCTGATCACAACAACGACGCGCTTACAGACCCTTACGCTGGCATCGAGAAACTCGACTACGGTGATGCTATCGATACCCGCACTATCGAGGAGGCGCTCAGCCGTAGCCGTAACCGTAGCCCGGCGTACCGCCCAGATGGACGCCGCAGCATCGAAAGCTACCTTAGCAGTGCGCGTGCGAACAGGTGGAATGACGGGGGCTCGCTACTTCCCGTCGCCAGTCGCAGCACTACTGCACGGAGCGGTGCAAAAGGCGGTATGACCGTTCTAAACGGCATAGATGGCGCTACGAGTCTGAATCAGCGACTCAGTGTTGATAGGGCGGAGAGACAGGGTCCCATTGAGCGGATTAGTACCGGGTTTAGGATGAGGAATAGTGGTGATTTTCAACGGTGAATATCGCTTGTTGTGACCCAGCCTTATATTGGTATACAAGCAAGTTTGGATTTTGCATTTTTTTAAGTTGTTTTTGATACCCTATCACCTAGTTGTACTTAAATCTTGTATGAAAAGCAACGTACACGATGACACACGACTGTGTAATGGTCATCTATACCTTGTGACTATAAATCTATCATGAAAAATGCGTTTGTGTAGTTGTTGTAGAAATTACTAGTGATTAGTACCTAGGTAAACTTAATAGTGATTTTATTCTTCTCATCACGATCGTTTCCATCGTCAGTGAGATTATTAGCCATCCTATCAACATAAAACTCCCTATTGCAACCCCGAAAGTCACGAATAATCAGCTGATACACGGAAGATGCACTACAACCCGCGGATAATTCTCCGTGAAGGGGCCCCACAAACAAACAAAAAAAACGGGTCGGCAACTCCTTAGTGCAGGCGCCTTGTTGACGGATACGAGATGCTATGTATGTATGTAGATACAATCTTGATCTAACGTGATGGATAAGCGAGTCGCGCAGGCAAGCGAGTCGCGCACCTCACCAACTTTCTTACTCTATTACACTTGCCTTTATCATGGCTCCACGCCACGTTATTCAATTACTCTCAAATGAATCAGATATTCAGCTTGCTATACAATCTCTTGATTCTAATCAAATTCAAACAGGCCGCCGCGCAGCTTCAATCTTTAACGTGCCTGAATCAACGTTACGCGATCGACGCGCTGGGAAGCGCGCGAGACGCGATTGCCAGCCCAACTCAAAAAAGCTTACTCAGATAGAAGAGGAGGTGATTATAAGCCATATACTTGATCTAGATCAGCGTGGATTTGCGCCTACCTACGCTGCCGTACGTGATATGGCTGATAAGCTACTAGCTGCACGTGGTGCTGGCCACGTTGGGCAGAAGTGGCCAGCCAACTTCATTAGGCG
>NW_006911897.1:1899660-2056524 GCF_000338995.1 Bipolaris sorokiniana ND90Pr | reverse complement strand
GCTGTTCTATCAAAGCTTGATATAAAGCTCCGTACGCCTACTCCACCAGCTGTTCTAGAGGCTCTCTGGCAGGCTCGTACGCCTAGCAACACACGCGAGCTTGAAGCTCAATCGACGTTAATACGCGATCGCGTTCAGCGGCACCAAGGCTCATCGCCAGCTTCAATTATTGCAGCAATTGACCAGCTTAAGAAGGGGGCAGAGGTAATGATACTCTCGGCTGAGCTAATGCGCGATCGGATCACTAGCCTTGAGAGAGCTAATGCAGCAGTAACGAAGCGTAGGCAGCGTAAAAAAAAGCGAATACAGAAGCAAGGAGTGCTAACAAAGGGAGCTGGAGAGGATCTACTTGCTCAGCGTGAGGCTGATCAGCAGATTGCTCATGAAGAGCGTCAAGGAGGAGAGCGATCAGGTGCTAGTCGCCAGGCTCTTGCGCGCTGTAGTAGGTGTAGAGAGACTGGTCATAATACGCGTACATGCAAGAAAGATACTATAGGTACTACTTAATATATTATATTAATATATATCAAGATAGTTACATTGTGGTGGCGCTATACGCTTATAGAGGTGCGTAGGTTTAGTGGGTGCGCGACTCGCTTGCCTGCGCGACTCGCTTATCCATCACGTTAACCATATTGGAATTTAGCACAAGTAGACCTTCACCTTCACCTCCACCATGTAATAAAGTGTATTGTAAACAATAGTTTTCGAAAAGGTACAAAACGTGTAATTAAGATAATTCTCATAAAAAAAAGAAGCTCTAGCAAAAGCATTTAACTCGTCCCGAAATATATAAAGTAAGATCTGATAAATAACCGACACGACGACCACCGATTGCTTTTTGAAAAAACTAACCCACCCAGTACAAGATTCCATTTCTCATCCTTCTCCCTCCAGCCACCGGGTACTACCGACCCTGGGGACCTAGTAGTAATGCAGCAATAGCATCAACACAGGCATAAAACCTCTGACACACATCTGGTTGAGCAAGATATGCAGACGTCTTCTCCTTGATGATATCCTCATGACTCCATTCTTCCAGCGGAACATCTTCGAGGCCCGTGACATCGAAGCGGAAATATTTCATCCAGCTGCGTTCGATGAGGGCAGCGTGGTCGACTTCGAAGCGCTCGCCCCAGCCGCGTGCTTCGGCCTTGCGATCTTCGACGCTATTTGCCATTTCGGGGATTTCGCGGCTGCGGTCGAGGCCAACGCCTGTGCCGACGGAGACGATGATCATCATGTCGTTGGCGTAGCGGAAGAGCTTGCGGCATTCGTAGAGGATGTCGCGGACGGGGTTGTTCTTGGTGGTGCCGTGGTCAACTAGGCCTTTTTCTATTACGAAGCGTTGTGGGACGGCCTTTTCGGATTGTATGTATCTTGGGGCTGCTGAAGTGGCTTTCATTGTTTGCCATATAGGCATGTCTGGTTCCAGGTCTGGGCCTGTGATGCGTCGTGTTTGGTATGAACGTATTAGTGCTGCTCGGTTGGTGCCTGGTTGTTATTAGTACGATTACTACACGAAGGAGAGCATACCGCTAGGGTACGTACCGATATCCATTTGTGTTGTAATGGCAAATCTGCATATAGCATTAGACATTGTATAGAAAGACAAAGACATCACTCACACATCGCCCGAATCCGGTCGTCCGTCGAGCAGTATCTCATCAGGGTTGCCCAGCTCCTGTCGGACAACACTCTTGATAGCATCCTCTAACGCACTATCATCAACGCTTCGCACTTGTGCATGGGGATCCAAATACTTGAAATAATCCCTCTTGTTTGCAAAGACTTGCTTCGCAATCTGTTTATAAGCTTCCCTAGCTCGGTGGGCTTGCATCCGAAGCCGGCACAGCATAATGGCTATAATCCCTCCCAGAGAGCATCCTCCTGTCAAGTCAAAGATTTGGTGGCTGTCCAAGCGCTGCCCGACTTTGACACAGATTGCATTGACAAGTGATTCGACCAAGAGTAAGGCAGACAATCCTCTGATACCGTCGCCGTCAATTGAGAGTAGGATCTTAGTTTCTCTGGTGCGTGAAAGAATTGTCTGGGCTGATAGCACTGGTTTTGATGATGGATCCCGAAGCGTGGGATCACATGGAACATCAGCATGTTGAGGAGGTGACGGGTGGCCATTAGTGTGGTTCGCGTGGCTGTTGTGTATCGGAGCCAGCGGAACGAAGTTTGGAGGGCCAGCAGGAGCCTGATTTACACCATTCTGTGCTACAGACCGGTTTCCATATGGGGATGCATAACTAGTGGAAGTGTTTGGTAATGGAGGCGTACTGTGGTCGCGCGGCGACGCTGAAACGGCATGCTCAGTCACAGTAGATGGCGAAGGAGTCACCAGATCAGCCACAGGTTGCTTGATTAGTGCTGGTGGATGTTGACTGTGAGGATACGCTGAAGTCAGTAGCGGCGGACCCGTTGAAGGAGGTGGAGACGGCCACGGAGAATATTTGGAATATGGATCCCGGGCGAGTCGCGTCTCGGCTTCCTCAGCAACGCGTCGAATGTCTGGATCCCGAGCCTTGCTAGACCATATCAGCATGAGCGGGCGATGATAATGTTTGTGAGGCGCGACATACTACTTGACATAGCTAACATCCCAGGGCTCCCAGCGGCCAGAGAGGAGAAACTGTATCGAGGAGGGATATGCGGGGTCGTGGAAGTAGTGTGTGCCCTCTACGGGAGAGTATCGGACACAGCTAAAGTCCACCAAAGCCCACGACATTCCGCTGGTCTTGTTACTGTATGGTGACTAGGCTCTGTAGCGTCAATTAATCAGAATTGAGGTTACAAACGACCTTCTACTGAGCTCAACGAGAGTAGCGGTGGGCCGACAGCATGCCCGATGAAGATGCAGTAAGACACTAGCTGCCGGTGAGTGCTGGGCGGTTGATCAGGACGAGACAACCACAAAGAGGGCGTAAGTACGACCAATCAGGCAGAGGCAAGCGGCGCGCGTACAAGGTTTGTGCAGTGCCAGCCCATTGAACGGTACGTAAGGGCATGGGTAGTGTATCTGCGACAATGCGGCCGCGTTTGACCGGGCAGATAGGCTAGGCGATGGCACTCGGCAAATGGCGTGGTTAATGACATTGCGAAGCCGGGGCGGTTGTGATGGCCAGCTCATCCCTGCGCGGGCCTCTGCCGGGCCATGGCCGAGAGACGGTCTTGAGCTGTTGCCAGGTTGGGTAGCCGGATACAGCCGCTGTTAACGATTCGGACGACTGATGACATTGCTGTGTAGTGGAGTAGCAGACGGACCAAGGCTGGTAGCCTAGTGAGTTGGCGGCGTTGACAAGGGGCCACGCCCCCGCGGCCCGTAGCCGTACCGGTTGTTCGGTTAGCCGCCCCTCATGACCACTGTGCTGTCCTCTGATGCTGCTCTGCCTTCGATCTCGCACACCGCATGCCAGCCTTGAGATCTGTCTTTATTTAGTAGGTATGTACCCTTTTAGCACGTACTACAAAAGACGTGGCAGTGATCGACTACCCCCCAGTAGGGTCACGTGATGCCTTCAACGCATCTCCGCGGCTAATCTTCCAGCCTGCATAATCGTCACTTGTCTTTATGCACACCTGACTTGCACATACGCACGTTATATTCTGGCTACGACTGTATGCTACAAAAGCATGGACACAGTCCACTTGGCAGTTTTCAAACACCCTGCCTCGCCAAACCCCGTAACGAGGTCGTGGGATGCTTGGCGCTGCTTGACTACAATTGCGCAATGATGGGGCTCCAGGGCAGGGCAGGGCCAATCGCGTTACTTGGCTATTTCGACCCCAGACTATTCATGATGGAGTCATGTCCACCACCGTACGAGAATCCTGCCCCGAGACTCCAAACGCCGTATGCGTTGGCGCACTCACTCCGACATCAGTAAGAGCCAGGAAGCAATCGACTTTCCCATCGCGGGATATGCTGCTGTATCAAATTGACGATGAGGCTTAAGAAAACAAGATTATTGTCCCTGCTGTAGCTTGGAAAGGAATATTGGTTGCCGGAAGGATTGCAGGCTGGAGGAAGGATTGCCGAAAGGAGCGACCAAGATGAGCTGGATGCCTGGTTGAATGCGATTCAGCTATCCAAGTTTTATCGCCTTACCAGACAGCCATGGCGCTAGATCATACGATAACTGCCTAGCCATCTGTGGGGAAAGACAGTCTTTAACACTTTTGCCTAATCACAACCCAAAGGTGTCGGGTGACTCTCGTTCTAGCCAGAGCACAGAGAGAGGCAGGGGAGACAGGAAAGCAAGCCGATTTCCGCCAAACACACAGTTAGTGTCCAGTACAGATCTCAGAGATCGGTTGTGGTCCCGAGGTGTAACACCTGCGTGTAACACATAAAGACCCAGAAGAAGCCGGGAGGTAAACAAGAAGATGGTCTTGCGACACGTCTCCATTTGAGAACACGTCCGACGCCGACGAAGGCATCTTATATGATACAATTGGCTCAACTACTAGCCAATACTACAAGGCGCATTCGTGGTATTTAAACCAAGGGCTGGTAAGGCCCTATACACTTTTACTCACCAAGTAGTCCCTATTCCTTGCAAGCAGACGAGCCAATATATACCGAATCAACGCTAGAAGATACCATAGCTTTTACGTCGATCAAGGTACTCATGTACGTTCTGACTGGCCTCGCGTGTAAGACAACAGAGCCCCTACATCCACAGTGCATCTGGTGCCAGTACGCGTTTGACAGTTGGGTGTATAATGTATCGTCACAATGCAGACCAAAAGCGCGGTTTGGCATTCTATATACCTTTTGTATACGTACAAATGTACGCGTGCAAGTGAGATATTTAGTCAGTTGAGCGCGTCAGATTTGTGTCCACATTCATGGTGCGAGAGCAGTAGATATAAGAAAAGGCCAGGCAGTACAAGGTACTGGTAGTAAGCAAAGGAATGCGTCAGACACAGAGCCAATCGTCCAGAAACTTTGGTGTCCAGTAAGAGAAGCGTTTCACTTATCGAGATTTAAAGCCGCGCTCTAATCGACCTGTAAGCGTACACCTCGTGTGAAACAAATGCGTAACAACGCCCAACTTTGGTTTTCGAAGCGTATTCATTTCTCGCCGAGTCAATTCGCTATGAAGACTCTAGCTTAGTTTGTTCATGCAGCCCATGCTCATGTCATATCATGAGCTCCGAATCCCACAGAAGATGAACCGAATGAAGTTGAACTCCGAACCAATTCACATGCAGCACATTTTCCAGCCACTCATAATCTATGCCTTCTCAGCAGCAGCGGCCTTGGCCTTGACACCCCTAGGCTTTGATGGCTTGTCAGCCTTGACGGGCTTCTGGCTCTTGCGGATGGCAGAGGCCCTGGCGACGGCGTCCTTGCGGAGGTCGGGGCGGTAGTTGCGCTTGGTGGTGGCGTTGACAATGGCAGAGTAGGTCCTAGGGCCGTCAGCAAAACTCCTAGGGTATCCCCAGGTATCCTCATGTTCGGCTACCGGGGCAGTGGTTCGAAGAGACGTACTTGCGGGTGGACTTGCTGGGGCCGAAGGTGGTGGTCTGGATGGCGGATGCGGGTTGGTGGTGCTTGTCGGCCTTCTTGGTGAGAAGAGTGACACCACCATCCTTGCCGGGGATGACACCGATAGCCTGATTCACATTATCAACACCGTTTTCTGGGTTATCTGGTGTTCGCGCTTGGCGTAACCGAAGATTGTGGTAGCCGTACCTTGTTGGCGATTGAGCCCTCGTTCTGCGCAAAGTTAGCGAAACACGGCCCTAAAATCCAAAACGGACTGCATACCTTGCGGCTGTAAATGTTCCTCAGGTTAAGAGGATCGCGCGAGAACTGAACGCCATTTGCCCTCTTGACGAGCGTGGAGCTGCGTCCCTCTGCCGATTGTCAACGCCCATTCCTCCGTCTTTCGTATACCAGTTTTTGTTCACTCACTGGTAATCTCCCAGGCAAGGTCGTGCGAGATAGTGGTGGCCATTGTGTCTGTATGGAATGTGGATACGGACGATGTCAATGAAAGTTCGCCAATATTGAAAGGTAGGGCCTCGTCTGCATTTCCGCATGCGTTTAGTGCGTGTTTCGGGGATGGATCAACATATGCGCCGACGCTGACACTGCCGCCAAGCAGCGGAGCGGAAGTGACGACGCATGAGCGTGAGGCGCAGCCTAAGGTTCAGGCCGTGACAGCCGAAACGTCTTGTCCGCGACTCCGTTGTCACGCATCACCGTCGTCCGGGATAACCGCACCTATGTCCCTGCCTGTGGCGTGAAGACCCCGCGTCTCCGCATTACCATCATAGTCCATCACACATCCATTTCCTTTGTTCTTTGTCACCACTCTCACATCGCGTTCCTTGCAGATCGATAGAGCATACTAGTAGGAATCCGCTCTGTCGCATACACCACAATCCCATCACCAAATCGCAAGTACCATCGCCAACATGGAGTACCTATTCTACTCGGTCTGCTTCTTTGTCCTGGCCCTTGCAACAGGTACTTTCCTCGCATCCCACCTCACTGCTAGTTACTAACACACCACAGCCGCATACTTCACCCGGCACCGTTGGATCCACGCCCTACCCATCCCTGAACCCATATATTCGCGCCTACCAACCTCCTTCCGCGACGATATCGAAGCAGGCCTATCGTCGTCAGCATTTGACCTCAGTGGCAATGTAGAATCTGGCGACTCGCGCCAAGGCCTTGATGACGCGGGGAAGAAGGAGGTCATGCGCATCATGAAGCGACAAGGTGTCGACTTTGACGAGGCGCGCAGAATATACATGCAGGATCGATTCAAGAAGAACAATATTGGAGCTGACGGAATCCCCCGCGATCCAAAGTTTGTCAGCTTCTCGTAATAGTGGCCAAGCATGTGGAATCGGGCGATGCATCACAGGACTATCTCGTACATCATTTCTTTTGTTTTAAGTCTGGATTTGACAAATTACTGCTTTTCATTTGTTGCCTCGAGTGGGCTGGTTATATGCGGCTTGAGATGAGCAGACGTACGTGGGTCTGCGCATATGGGTTTCAGCGCCAAGTGTCTTTGCTTTCTTTCATTTCCGTCTCGTGTTCCTTCTCTTCTACTGACTATTACAGCATTTCCTCGAATAGATCTTCGTATATCTCTGCATGAGAATTATCCTACTGTATACCTTGCTTTCTATGTGTGACTTTATACTGCAACGTTGGAGCAGCATCCAGGGATCAACACCGGGATCAACTCTACCGCGTGCTGGTGGTATGGCTACAGGCTAAGCTTATTGACTGATCCCTAGTACGTACTTGAAGCACCTATGATGGACACGTCGAAGGCGCGACGCTTTTGTATGCAGCGATAGGCCTGCTGCTACCTGTTCTTACACCCAAGCATTACTGTATCTATCTAGGTGCTTGTGAGTAGCCTGGAGGGCCCCCAAAACCGGGTGGGGGGGCCCCAAAGCCTGGTGGTGGAGCTGCGAATCCCGGAGGTGGAGGAAAGAAATTTGTTGGGGCACCGCTCGGTGGGCGAGCAGGCAGGCCCGTTGGAGGAGGAGGGAGTGACGGGTGACCGATAGGAGCGGCAGAGGGTGGTCTGCCATAACCCGCGGGTCCGTTGGGCACAAAGCCAGGAGGCCCGCTCGGTGGACCATACCCTCCTGGCCCGCTTGGCGCGCCGGGTACGCCTCTTCCATCTACAGGCATAGCTGGTCCTGTTGGAGCAGCGCCTGGAGGAAGCTGGAAAAGATGTGCTGGCAGAGGCTGAACAGCAGGTGCAACTCCGTGAGCCTTGGCTTGTTTGGCAAGCATACGTTCGGCTTCGTCTCCATGTCGCTCGCCTTTGCCATCCTTCTTATACGCATACTGAACTGTGATCTGTTTGGACATGATGTATTGATTGTGCATACTGGCGATGGCCGCATCTGAGGATTCGAAATCGCCGTAGGAGATGAAACCGTAGCCTTTGGACGCGGTTGTAACTTCGTCGCGCGCAACCTTTGGCGCATTTACCAATGGTCCGAACCGGCTGAATGTGTCGTACAGAGTCTTTTCGTCTACGCCTGGATCGAGATTGCCAACAAACAGCTCTGCGCCAATCTCGACATTCTTTTGCTTATCTGCGGATGCCTTGTTCACACGTATCCGGCTTCCGTAAAGCGCAACATTGTTGAGAATTTTAGAAGCATAGTCGGCTTCAGCTTCTGTATGGAACTCGACGAAGCCGAAACTTTGGTGCTGCCCATTGACACGATCGACTGGCATATTCACGTTGCGTACACGACCGGTGTTGAGCATCAGCTCGTGAAGGATACGGGGTGTGACGCGCTCATGGAGATTACCGACATATACGGTGGCTTCTTTGTTCTGCTCCCTGTACATTGATTAGGCCATGCTAGTTGTTATTGATTTAGAGAACGTACCAGTGACGGGCGCTTGGAGCCGACATGGCTGAAATTTAGCGAAGTAAGCGTCAAAAATCAGATATCTCAGATCGCACCACGTTCTGCGTGTGTCTAAGACGGTTGGCTGGGCGCGAGGGATGTCGTGGCGTGTTGAAGGTGGAGTTGAATATGGCTGAAAGATCTCGGAGCTCTACAGTCCAGTCATGCGCTAGTCCATATGTGGTTAATTTCGCCCAAGTCTCCGGCCCGTGCATGGACCCCAAGATTTTGAGCTTTGCGCATCATCGCAATCACGCCCACCAAGCCCCCCGTCACCCATTTCGTCACCCATTTCGTCACCCGTCCTGACTTGCCCAAACCGACAGTCAACCACACAGCAATCATGTATCAACTATCGGAAGAGTCCAAGGTAGGCTACAATTCGTAAAGACAGACGCAGGAGGCACACATTGACCGTCTATCAGGAGCGCATTGCCCGCATCATCGATGTCTCCCGTGTCGCTATCCACTACGGCTACCTTCCCCTGATTCTATATCTCGGTTACTCACGAAGTGAGCCTAGACCATCTCTCATCCGGTGAGTATGGTGTTTTTGTTTTGCGCTCATTAGCGAATAAGTCCGCTTTCTTGTTGGATTGAGGCGCATTTACCTCCTCGCACCACGGAGGCGTAGAGTCTGCTCGCATGTTTCTTTGGAACACTCTCATTTCGGAAATTTATATTTGTCTGCGTCTAGTGATTTTTGGTTACCTTACTAACTTGTGCAGTCTCTTCTCTCCACTTGCGTAAACACCCCAACGAAGACATGTCAACGACCGTTTGCAGAATTTTTGTACGATACTACGCTCCTAAGCATATGGAATCTCGGGCATGGTGATTTCAGCCACTTGAGCCTGCAGGATCATTTGTGGCTTGATGCGTGCGCCTACTCTTCTCCTATTTTTCTACTCCAATTGGCCGTCGGCGGGCGGCTCCTCGGGGCTGTATATCTATATCAGAACATCCAAGACAGATTAATGTACCCTGAAACATGACACCCGCCGTGGGGGTGTTCAGTCTAGACTGCAGTCTGCCATTGGCACCAAACGTAAGCATCTCAAACATTGCGTGCTATATTTGTTGGAATTGGTCGTGTCCGAGCTTAAAGTCGTGTCCGTACCCTTGTTGGTTGAATACGTCGGCGCTTGCCATGTTTGAGCACCTGTGTGGGGGGCTGAGTACCAGCCGTGTGGTGAAGATAAACATACGCCAATGACGAGACGCTGCTTACCCCACGTGGCTTGGTGGTTCGCCTACGCACTTGAGCATCAGGCCCCAATGTTCTTCTACTTCATCCTCCGCCAAAGCGAATATTTGACACCTTACCTTTGTAGTACGCCTCGCCATGGAGCCCCATACCCGAGTGCATGGCCTTGGGCCGGCTCTGACTGGGTCGCGAGCTCTCACCCCATAGCCCCACGTCTGCCGTGTCTACGGTATAAGCGTCTCCCACAGACTGTGTTTCCGCTAGAGTTTATGTGCTGATCGCTCTACTACCATTGATATCGCCTTTCCGTCTTTGCCGCCTGCCCGACTGTTTATCGCGTTTCAGTACATGAACCTTACTGCTCGCTACGATGACTGTCCCCAGTATTGGGGACATTCTCATGTTATCTCAGAAAGCCTGGAAGATTGGAAGCGCATTCGCTGCTTGCCAAAAGCAAGCCCTATCTGACCTCAGTTGCATCGAAGTTGAAATTGGCGGTCTAGCCAAAGCACTCACGCTACTGGCAGAGACATTATATGCCGAGTGCGAAAGCGATCTACTGCAGAGTGCTGACCAGCAAACTCGAGCCGGATTTGCTGCTATAATCGGATCCTGCAAGCGAGTAGTCGATGATCTCGATTCTTTAATAGATGAATACCAGGTCATCAAAAAGCATAGGACTGTGGGCGGTTTCGCAATTGAGCGAGCATGGAGTGACTTGGTACTAGCCGAGTACAAGACGATCCCTTGGACCACAGAAGGTGGTGACCTGGACAATCTGAGGGACTTGCTACAGGTGCATAAAAACTCAATAACTGTTTTGGTGCAAGCATTACAAAGGCTAGTGACGCCGGTCTCGAAGCCTCCAATGACTAACACTGAGTAGCAAGTCCTCAACTCGCTTAGAACGGGTAGTGAAGCCGATGGCCGAACGTATCGACAGTATGTACACCTCAAACAGCAGCCTCGATCAGCAGCTAGATGAGGTCCATCGCGTGGTACAGGATCTCAATATAATGTCACGAGACTCTGCCGCGCCACCCGTCCCGCCAAAACATCCCGCACGAACACCAAGTACTGGAGATGGAAGCTACCAAAGTCCAATGCTTGACCATTCAGACTTATCAAGATCTCCACCGCGGAATCACAACCTCAAGATATCATTACCTTCGATTCCCTACAACCCGAGGTTATCCCAGTACTCGACAGGTAGTTTAACCAACGGCCCGCCAACTCCTTTACCCATCAGAGAAAGTGTCTCAGAGGCAAGTCTCATGGATTCATCACTACGCCACTCGAGCAGCAGTTATGCATCTTCTGAAGCTGGTCAAAGTTCTACCGGATGGCAAAGTCCACAGCCAGCAGCGAAACAGTTACGCCTCAGCCGTCAGCAGTCGATATCAACCAGAAACGGCCCGGCTTCTCCAGAGATACGGGATCAGACACAAAGACCCAACAACCGGTATTCGACACTACATTCTTCTCCAATCCTTGGGCCTGAATCTCCACATGAGCGGGGAAGAACACTGTCGCAAGCTGAGATTGAGAAACTTCACCGAAGCGCGACAACGGCGAGCCAGCGAAATGCTTTTGAAAAGGAAGCTTTTCGTAACTCGGCTATACTCTGTGATGTGTAAGCCATGACCCTTTATCTCATTTCTCGCATAATACACAGACCGTTTTCTTTATTGATAGAGACAATTTTCCATAAACTAACAACAACCATACAGCCGGGGCAAAGTAGTAGAATACTCTCACCGTATCAACCGCGACGACCCCAGAGACGTTGAAATGATCCCCGTCTGCACCGACTGCCGCATAGCCGTAGTACGCAAACGCATCACTGACCCAGAAACCCGAACCGTCCGTGTCGTAACCTCCATTTGGGTCTTCAGCGATGACACCCAAGTCCGCATGGAACTCCGCATGCAAGACGAACACATGTACATTCCCTACGCAAGCTACTTTTCCCCCGCCAAAGTCTCCATCACCGTCCCCTGCGAGCTCAGATTCTATGATGTAGCGCATGCAGCCGGCCCGGCCCGCGTGGCGCAAACCAGTTGGGTGAATTATGTGTTTGATAGTCCTCAGTGTAAGTTTTATCCAAATACTCTCACACAACCTTTTCTCGTATTCTCGAGAAAGAAAACCTCCCCAAACCCGCAAATAGAAAGGGGGGAAAGTTAAACTAATACCAAGAAGCCTCCGCACTCTTCCAAAACGAACTAATGGGCCGCACCCTCCTCGCCATCTTCCGCACCGAAAAAACTCTCCGCACCCACTCGGGCCTCTCCAAATCCTTTGCCTACGCAGAACAAATGTGCGGCCTTGAAACCCTGCGTATCTGGCAAGACAACGATACCGGTGCCGTAATCGCCCTCTTGCATTTCTCAGCCGATTTCCGCACGGGGTATCTCGCCTTTTACTTGAATTCCGCCCGTGACCCGCTTAGTGTCAAGGACGATGGCATGAGACAGGTCAAGATTCGCGGGTTAAAGGTTCCCGTGGATGGGGGACCGCAGGTCGGGCATGGTAGTGGTAGTAATGTGAAGGGGAAGGATAAAGTGGGGAGTGTGAATGGGGCAAAGAAGAAGAAACGACAAGATAAGGATGATGGGGTGATTAGTGGGGCGAAGATTGAGTTTGCGAGTGAGGTGGAGAAGAGGGAGTTTTTGGACTTGTGTAGGGTTATGCAGGGAAATTTGATTGAGTTGCCCGAGTTGCAGGGAGTGAACTGAGCTGGGCTTGGGAGAAGAGAGATACGAGGGGATTTTTCTTCTTTTTTTTTGGTGGAGAGTAACGGTGTTTTGGATTGATTTGGTTGCTATGACGATATGTGTCGGGGGTTTTTTTAGAGGGATCGAGGTAGAGATACTTATTCCCTTTTAGTTTTTCGTCTAAGAATGATCTATCTACTTGGCACAATTTCCATCTAGCAGTTAAACATGTCCCTAAAAATAAACACATCGCAAAGTAGGTCAGAAAATCAAATGAGAACTATGGTTGGGCAAATCCTTCAAGTTAATTAAAATTTCATAATGCCATACGCTCTCCATCTACGTGGTATCCCTCCATCCCACCCCCACCAAAGCTCAAAACAACGTAAACGCACACAAGACCCAGCGTACATGTATGTCAATGCATAAACGCACGCCAAACTCCCCACACAGAGCCCTTACCTTGACCAGTTTCCTGCCACATAAGTACGCAATTTTCCCAACGTACATGAAAAAAGAAGAAGTAGAAGAAGAGGAGGAGGAGGAGGAGGAGGAGGAGGAGGAGGAGGAGGAAGAAGAAGAAGAAGAAACAAACAAAGAGACAAAGTGACTCCAAGAACGGCCACTATGCAAAAGTCACACTTGCTCTTCAACTGTCAATTCTCCTTGAGAGTTTCCTCAATCGTCACGGTTATCGTTCAATCCTTTCTCACCAACCAAGCCCCTTCACACAAAAGCCGGAGTGAGGTCGCGCTTGGTTCCAAGACGAGGCGAACACTAGTCGCCATTGACTTGCTCAGCACCACCCCCATTGGTATGAGTAGTGCCCATGTACCGTTGCATGTAGGTAATGTAGTCAAATTTGGGAATGTCACGGTCTTCTTGCATGTCTGGACCTTGGTGCTCAGGCATAGTAGCAAGAAGGTCATCAATGACCTCATCGGGTACAAGGGAATGCCGGAGGTCGAGCTCTGTGACGTATGGCTATGATTTGAGGTTAGCATTTGGCTTTGTGTAAACAACAGAATGCATAGATGACTTACCTTGCCGTCGGCGACTTCCCTAAACGAGTCAAAGACTTGCTCGGCTGTGTTTTGGTCTTCAGTCTCGTCAACCATGAATCGAATAAACTGTTCAAACGTGACAAAGTCCTTGCCGCCGCTCGTTTCACGGAATCTCTCATGCATTTCGTCCTCGTCGTAGACCAGTCCCAAACTTGCCAGTGCTGCTGAGAATTCCAGTTCTGCTAGCGAGTTGGAAACATCGCGGTCAAAGTGGCGGAAAACGGATTCGAACTCTTCTAATTGAATGGGCGTCAGGTTGGTCATGTTTCGGGCAACCATTTGGTTCTCGAGGAAGGCGAGCTTTTTCGACACGGAATTGCGGACCAGACCCAGCTCGTACTCGAGTTCATCGTACGTATATGTTGTAAAGTCGTTTTCTTCAATGTTTGCTTCAGCGCATTGCTCATCAATCGACGCTATGAGATTCAGGTACTCGTCCAGTGGTGCAAGCGACTTGCTAATCTCTTTGGTGTGCTCAAGTTGGTCGTCAACATCGCCTTCGAGGGCAGAAATTGATGTGGATAGTGTGTTGAGGGCGAGGGCAAAGTCGTTTGCTTTGTCAGCAAAAGATTTTCGCAGGGCATTCTTGATGTCTCGGATTGTTTCATTGATGATCTGGGAGCGCTGTCGTTCGGCCTTCATCAATCCTGACCATGCATTATCGAGCGCGTCGAGGCTAAGTTCCGCTGGAGGCTCGTACGGTCGCAATCGGTATGTGGCTAGCTTGGTCCTAATGTTACCCAACAGCCCAACAAGGTCCGACTTCTCCGCAACCCATGTCCGCTTGTTCTTGCGCTTCCATGCCGTAAATTCGGTGGATTGGGCCCTTGCATCGGCATATGTCCCGTCGAATTTGGCTTCCTCCCATTGTGACTGCTGCTTAGCAATCTGGCCTAGCAGCTCGCGCATGCGCCTTTCAAAGTCGTTCTGCATCTGCCATGCTCCTTGCATGTTTGCCACAAACTTTTCTACTCTTCGGCCGGCGTTTTCGACTCGTTCCATCTGCGAGAAAGCATGGAACCAGTAGGCAATGTATGTCATGAGGGATCGCTCATCAGGCTTGGGCACATCGCACACATCCTCCACATCGAGCAGGTCGGGGATGCCAATCTCCTTGGAGGCAATGTCGAAAGCGAGTTGCATGTTTCCGCGATGGTCGTTCTTGTCGAGGCTATCGTAATCGATGAGGTCGGGACGATGAATGTCGAGCAGGGCACAGCTGTTTGCGTGTTAGGTGAACGGAATGTGGGGAGGGGGGAAACACCATGTTCAACTCACAATGCTAATCCATCGTTCCAGCTTGTGGAGAAGTCGCGTACTTCGACTTCATCGTAGCAAGCCGTCTTTCTCTGACACCACAGCAAGAGACCCTCCTTTGCACTCAGACCCTCTTCGTTGATGTCGCTAATGGTGAAGCGGAGAATGAGGGTCCATATGAGACCAAGGATGATCTTGCTATTGCCGTCGACGACATCCTCAGCACCAGTGTTTGTGAGTTGGATCCTCCTACTCCGGATGAAGTCGAGTGACTTGTTGACGTTTTCAAACTTTTGGACACGGAGCTTTGGTCGTGAGGCATATCGGCCGAGGGACTCGTTGCTGAGGATCTCCAGGAGGTGGATCAGGATGATCTGGACAGGGTTAGTGGGCGGGTGCGGGGGCAGAGAGAAGGAGAGGCGGGGTTACATACGCCATCAGAGAGGTCTGTGATGAGGTCTGAGATCTCGACGCTCCGGATCTTTAGTTTGCTGTTGAGCCTGCATTGGTGTGGTTAGTAGTGGCGCGGAGAGGGGGGCGGGCAGAGATGGGCACCATTTGGTGAAGGTCTTTTGCTGGACGTTGACCCATTGCTGTTCAAGCGGCGCCATGTTTGGGGTGCATCAGTGCTCGGCGAGGGGGTAGGCACACGGTGGCAGGAGTCGGAAGGTGTGGATATGCGATGCAGGCTGACAATGAGCCTCGTTGTGTTTTCCAACGGCCAGCCAAAACAATGGATGGATGGCTCACTGCGGGCGCGGACTCGGCTGTCGGTGAGACCCCGGTCGAATGGTAGTGGGGCCCCTGGGTCCGCTCGCTTGTCGGGTGGCCTAGAGGCGGAAGAGGGCAGTGGTTGGTTGGTTGGACTAGACTTTTGTTTTTTATTGCAACAAGACGGGATTGGCGGTGCAATTGGTGTTGATGGCTGCGGGTAAGAATGGCTATGTAACCGCAATATGAGGACGCAAGGGAGGCGCAGCGAGCAGATTGGATGGCTTTGTAGGAGGTGCTGCCCCCACTTGCCTCGTAGGTGGGTGCACGCTGATTGGGCAGGCGCCGTGTGTACTTATGTGTGTGTGTGTACTGCATGTATGTACTCTATCGCAGGTACGTACTTTGCTGGGTGACGGCCATGGCGTGGATGATGGCTGTAGCTACGTCTCACGTGCCAGGGTACTTGGAAAGTGTTTGTTGTCAGTCTGGCATGCTTGTTAGCACCGTTACCGTGGGGGGTAAGTTGAATTAGCCAAGATGCGGACAGGCGGGCTTGGGCGGCAACAGGCCACTGCGCCAGGCGGTGTGAGAAGTCAATGGTATTGGATGTAACCATGTAAGTATAGTTAGTGGAGGGAGCGTGTTTGTAATCCATCCTTACATAACTAACTACTTACAGGCCCAGGTGGGAAGGAACGAACCACTTGGGTAGCTGCGAGGAAAGAGCGACTGACCACAATGTTCCTTCCTATTAAGCTCGCCTGCATCAACCTTGCTCGTCACGGCTGCCAATCAACAGCTTCGTGTTGTCTGTGTAGTGTACATAGATGGATATAATGTACTCGCTACATACATAATACATAAATATATAACTATCGATGCCCGAGCACAACCAGCACCTTTGTCTCTGCACAGGCCCAATCAGCAGCAATTTCCGAAGACATGTTGGAGGCCATGATGCTGCTGGATCGCCCCGCTGTCCGGGCGAGATGATGGACAGGGTGGAGGAAGCTTCTTGGGCTTTTCCATGCGCATAGAGAATGCAAACACATTGATCTCGTGGCGTCCTCTTGCAATGACGTGCATGGCCGACGGCTGCTGGGGCAGGGATGGTAGTTGGTGTGTCGACAATGTAGCATGTGTCTATTCGGGTGTAGACCAAGTATGTATGTAGCTATGTATGGACATGTACTAGATACTTAGTCGATACATGGACGTCTACCTAGTCAAGACAGCCACCCACTGGCTGCGGACGGCGTCGACCCGAGGGTTGAAAACGGGCCAGGGCATGGATGCTCGGTGCATCGAGTGCCGCTTGACGTGAAACGCTCAACCAGACGGGCTACATGTATGTACTGCCTAGTCCCTCCGAGGCCATCATGGGCGACATTTGCGTGACAGCCAGGCCGGGCTATGGACGCCAGCTGCAAGAGTTTCAGGCGCCGGCGAGCGCTGCGCTCTGAAACGTTGATAGCCATGACGCCGCCACCGTCTTCTAGTACCACTGTCGCGCCTACGCGCCCATGAAACACATAGTCGCCCCCTTGGCCTGGACAATCGGCAGCATCTGCATGCCCATGGCGCTCATTGTGCCCATTCCGCCCACTACGCCTCCACTCGAGAGTTGCGGGCGCACGTGAGAGGGGCGTTAGCGCGCCGTCTGGCTGCACATGTGCATGCTCCACGCTGAGCCAGGAGAAAGGGCTCCACTAGTAAAGACTGCCCGCCTCGACGATACACCTCTCACCACACAGCCCTCTCTCTTTTGTTGGCTGCCCAACCCTCTCCTATCCACCCTGACCTCGCCCCCATCCCCCCATGTGGCTTTTCCATTGAGCCCATCCCTGGTGTGCGACGCATTGCCCTTCTGAACCATTGGCAGCCGCACCCGCTGCCCTCTCAGCACTACTGGCCCGCCCGCCAGCTGCCCAAGCCCTCGCATTGCTGCTGGCCCGCTCCGCGCGACGCTCCACCCCAAAGACTCGCCCGCTGCTGCTCCACCATTACCACGCCCTCTGCCGACGCCCAGCCCGCTGCGCAATTGTCAACCCGACCCGAGTCTACTCTCTTTTTCTTCTTTCTTCTCCTCCTTCTCTCTCACTCGCGCTCAAGGCTGCGCCCTCCCCCGCTGCCTGTTGATTCCATCCACTACCCTTCACCCCGCCATTCACCGTATCCCCCAGCACTCACCATTGCATTTCCGAGGTGACTACGCGCTCCCCGGACGCTGTCACAATTGCCTGCAAAAGGCCCCTCGAGCTATTGTCTAAATTAGAGGTTGCCCATGTAAGTGTCCTCACTGTTCTCTTCGCCTCTCCCGCCCCTTCTTCAGCTATCACTCGTCTACGGCCTTTTTTTTTGCTTCTTCGCAGCAGCCACCGTGACTACTCGCCGGAGCCTGGTCCGACTCTGGTAGCACACGTCGCTGTTCGTCAGCCTACGCAGACTCCAACTAATCACGACATCGCAGCATGTATTCCCGCGAACAGTTCATGAACCCTGGTCCCGCACCGCGGCCACCGACAGATCGTCCCCGCCTCGCCCTTACCCCAAACACCAGCAGCACGCTGCCAGGCAACATGGCTGGCCTAAGTATGCAGTCGCCTGGTATGAACAACGGCTCTCAAATGTCCCTTGTTCGCACACAGACCGAGAGAAGCGGCTCGTCCACGTCCACAGTCAAAGAAGGCATGGTCAAGGTCAAGGACGAAGGCCTGTTCAAATCCTTCGTCTGGGCAGATCGCTGGCTGGTGCTGCGCGAGTTTGAGCTCAATTTCTTCAAGAGCCCAAACGCCTCAAAGGTATCCAACTCCATTCAACTACGAGACATTCTGGGTGTCGAGCGATCCGACACGCAGCCCCTGTCTTTTGAAATCACCCGCGCACTCAACCCCAGCAAAGGCTCGTCGCCACCTCGCGATGGTCCCACCAAGATCATTACATGCAAAGTCGAGACCGATGATGAAGTTTACTCGTGGATCGATAGCATCTACCAACGATGTCCTAGCATGGGTGGCGTCAGCAACCCCACAAATTTCACGCATAGAGTACACGTAGGCTTCGATCCAAACAGCGGTGCTTTCGTTGGCCTGCCTGTCGAATGGGAGAAGCTGCTCACCGCATCTGCACTTACCAAAGATGACTACGCAAAGAACCCAAAGGCCGTTCTCGAGGTCCTCGAGTTTTACACTGAGAAGCTTGTCAAGCGATCAGAAGACCCCCAACAATATCCAAGTCTTACACCCACCCCACCAGGCAGTGCCGGCATGGACAAGCAGCTGGGCTATTCAGGCGGCGGAAATTCCGTTGCACCTCCACGCCCTGCACCCCCTGGTGGTTACCCACGCAAGGATAGTTACAGCTCCAGTCGCCAGAACACACCGCCTCAGCAAGGCTATTCTAGCCAACAAAACTCTGCCTCACAGCAACAGCAGCAGCAGCAACAGGACCGCTATGACCAGGAGAGGAGACGACAGGAAGAACAGGCAAGGATGCAGCGCGAACGTGAGCGACAGAGACAGCAGGACTACGAGCGCGAGCGCGAGGAGCTGGCTGCGTACAATGCTTCGCTACCGCAGAAAAAGGTTCCATTGGCCCAACAAGAAATCGGTGGGGGCAGCTACGATACACGCGACACAAGCCCTTCAGGCCAACGATACAACCCCAGTCGTCCTGCGCCATCAACTCCAGGCGCGGCGAGGAACCAGCAGCAAGCACAGCAGCCTCCAGGTTCATTGCGCCAGATGGCTGCACAGCGTCCAGCTCCGCCAGCTCCTCAACAACAAAACGGCAACTATGGCTCTTCTCCTTCCAAGTCATCTTCTCAACAACAGCGCCCGCCCGTTCAGCCCAACAGCAGCTACAAGGGCTCAAGCGGACAGGTCCCTCGCGTCAATAATGGCCAGCAGCAGCAGCAACAACAACAACAACAAAAGCAGTACCAGGGCTCATCTGCTGCTCCCAAGCCATTGAATGTTGCTAAGCCTGCCGCTCCCGTCAGCGATGCTGTCAAGAAGGCCGAGCAGGCCCTCACAGCCAAGCCCAAGGATGAGCCCCAACGCAAAGACGTGCGCATGTCGAGCATGTCAGAGAGCGAGGTCATGGCCAAACTCCGCGAAGTCGTGTCCAAGGAAAGGCCCCTGGATTCGTACAACAAGCAAAAGAAGATTGGCCAAGGTGCTAGTGGCTCTGTCTACGTAGCTCGCATCCGCGAAGGCGCCACGTCACCAATGGCCAGGAGGGTCATGCAGGAAAATGGACCACGTGCTCAAGTTGCCATTAAGCAGATGGACCTTCGTAATCAGCCCCGCAAGGAGCTGATTGTGAATGAGATCATTGTCATGAAGGATAGCAAGCATCCCAACATTGTCAACTTTTTGGATGCTTTCCTGCAAGAAGAGCAGTCCGAACTTTGGGTCGTCATGGAGTTTATGGAGGGAGGTGCTCTAACTGACATTATTGACAACAACCCTTCCATCAGCGAAGACCAGATTGCCACCATTTGCTTCGAGGTCAGTTCTTTTTTTTTTTGCATTCTTCAAACCACATGCTAACTTTTGCTAGACTTGCAAGGGTCTTGAATATCTCCACAACTTGAACATTATTCACCGAGACATCAAGAGTGATAACGTCTTGCTCGATGGCCGCGGTAATGTCAAGATTAGTACGTTTTCGCTTATCACGATCTCTCTGTACCCTACTAACCCGTTACAGCGGATTTTGGATTCAGCGCCAAGCTCACTGAGCAACGTAGCAAGCGTGCAACCATGGTCGGAACCCCATACTGGATGGCGCCTGAGGTCGTCAAGCAAAAAGAGTACGGCAACAAGGTCGATATTTGGTCTTTGGGTATCATGGCTATCGAAATGATCGAGTCCGAGCCACCATATCTCAACGAGGAGCCCCTCAAGGCCCTGTATCTCATCGCCACCAACGGTACCCCTCGTCTCAAGAAGCCTGACAAGCTTTCCAAGGAGCTCAAGGCATTCCTGTCGGTCTGTCTGTGTGTTGACGTCAAATCGCGAGCTAGTGCATCGGAGCTGATCAGCCATGACTTCCTCAAGAGTGGATGCAGTTTGGCAAGTTTGTCTCAGCTGCTTAATTTTAGGAAGAACGGAGGCCACTAAGCACCTTGTAACCAAACGTCGAGTCAGGAGTGATCGAAGCGACACCAAAAGAGTAATGGCGGGTGTTTTCACGAAGCGTTCTGGACTTGATCGATACCCTTTTTATGCTCATTTTACACTATATCCAAGACGCGGTCTGGCCACGTTCCTTTTTTTGCAGTCGATGACCTATTATGGAACCTAAACGAGCGCTGGGCCGTTCAAACCTCCCTAGCATTGCCCGACTGGAATCTTGGCGGCCACGTCAGAAAAGAATTACACATTGCTTCCCGTACCCACGATACTCTACTTAGTCTACTTGGTTCACTGATGCCGTTTCATAAGATGGTACAAGTTTTCGAGCTGCTGCTTTGCCGAACAAGAAGACTGATATCTGATACCCCAGTGGAAGCGGACTTCACCCTACAACGTTCCAAAACATGCTTCATTCGGCCATGGGAAATAAGTCTTTGGCATTGGGCAACGGGGTAACTTGTATCATCTTGGCCTTCACCTTTTGCGCTTCTCATCCTTTTATATATCCCCTTTCCACCTCTCTCTACACAAGTGTTTATAGCGCAAAACGATATCATTGGCGTGAAAAGGAACTAAGAGGGTTTTCTTTTTATTTGAAACGGCAAACTCTTTTTTTTCTTGATGTGCGATCTGGACATCGCTGGTTGCGAAATCTTTCAGGGGGTTCTTGTTTTTTTTCTTATAACTTTCATACTTGCCCAATTCCTCTCTATGCTCATGTTTGGGAGCCAAATGTGAATAACGGGTAGACTCAATGACAGTTTTATAAAAGATTTAATTTTTGTTTTGTTTTACATAAATGTCAAATATTGGTTTATGGTTCTGCTTGTGTTATGAAGTGTGATGGTACTTGTCTGATTTGGTAGATGTCATTTGATATTTTGGTTCGGGTTTACTTGTCAAAGTGTCATGTTGACAGAATTGACATGTAGGACCTGACAGATGTGTTCTGTCAACCGAGATTATCAAGCTCGATGAAGTACAGTATAAGATCTCGTCTTCTCAAAGAAGAAATTTCACCGTGATCGGTTCGTTCCCAGTTAAACTCGTCGCAGTAGATCAGAAAAGACAAATTCCACAACCTGAATCCAAACTCGTAATCAACCTTCACATGAAGACGTCGTCTTGCCATGTCCCATGTAATACATTCCACTCCTCACCTCCCTCGATAGATCCAAGACTGTACTTGGAAACCACGCAACTCACACATTCCGCACAAAATGAAACCCACCTCTCCGATCCCTAAACACCATCCCCCCGGCCTCCCCCTTCGGCCCCCGACTAACCTGCCTCTCAAGCACCCACTCTTCTTCCTTGCCAGCATCATAGACTTCGACCGCCGCCGCCGCCGCCGCGTCCCCACCAACACGTGCTTGAAGCTGTCCATACGCCACTGTCTCATACGCCGCTGGCTCGCAATCCGCAACGTACTCACTGAACCGACTGTATCTTGTGCTGCCGTCTGAAACGCGGACTGGGAGGCGCAAAGCGGAGTGCTGGGGGATGCGGGCTGCGAGGGGTGCGGTGAGGGATGGGATAAGGGGAGTTGAGTGGCCCGCCGGGATGCCGAGACGGGATGCGATGGCGGAGGCGTGGCGGGTGCTTGTTAATGTGGAAGATGAAGGAGACGCAGAAGGTATTGTAGTAGACTGAGATGGATCTGGTGGTGTACTGGTGTCCGGGCGAGGACGAATGGGAAGCACCATGCGGGCGTTCGTGTAGCGTATGTACATTAACGTATCGTTTTGTGACTCGTTTGGGCGTGGGGGGCGCTGTGGCGGGGGACTGCTGCGAGGCGTGAAAGGGGTGGTGGTGAGGTGTTCGAGGACAAGCGGGATGTTTGCGTCTTGGGATGTGGGTGTTGGGCGGGACATGGGGCCTGTACCTCTTTTGGCCTTTTTGAGCGTCGGGCGTGGAGGGCGGTTGCTGCTACGTTTGGGGAGCGGTGGTGGTGATGGTGGAAGAGCTGAGTAACGGGTTGGTAGTGGGATGGTGAAGTCGACTGGAATTTGAGGGACTGGTGGTGGCGGAGGCGATCTCGAATAGGACTTCTTGTTGCTGTTGAAGATGCGGGAACCTGGAGTGTGGATTTCATGTTAGATTGAGACTGAAGTTTGGAAATAGACAAACAGAGAAGACGGAGTGAGGAGTGGCTAGATTTACCCTTATTCTTCAAGGCCGCAAGATTCGAGCATGACTTCCTGAGATTGGACATACTGAACGCATTGCGATACTTCTTCTTCTTGTTGGATGTAGCAGGCGAACGACGAAACGCCTGTGTGTCGTCATCGTCAGAATCGTCGTAGTCTGGCAGAAGATCGAAGTCGTCGCTGGCCTCATGACCAATGACACATGGTCTGGCTGGAGGCATCAACGTAGACGACGAAGAATTGAGCCGCAGAGCTGGTTGCGGTTTAGCTGCTTTGTCATTCTTGCGGCGAAAGGGCCACACCACTTGTCATTTAGTCAATATCTGACTTGTGTGTAGAGGTGGTTTGGGTGATACGCGAGGGAGAGTAAGAAAGAGACTGTTCCTACCTTTTCTTGTAACAGTGCTGTCAATACCAGCGTCGAAGTCAAAACTCGAGGTGTTGTTGATTGCCACCTTCTCCTCTGAAGATGCACCTTCTCTGAAGAAACGCGACGCTATCACCTTTTGTATCAGTACGGTTTGAGAGAGGATGGCAGTCGCTGGTGATCTCACCGTGCTGGAGGAGAGAGAGCTCAACTTGCTTACCTTTACTTCGGAAACTCTTCATCTTGAATACAGCCGATGGGCAACGAGTATAGTCGGGCGATCTATTGTCTGGTTTGCAAGAGCAATTGAGTGACCTGGACAGTGGCTTTGCTTCAAGTAGGCAAGGGAGCAAAGCAAACAGGCTTTAGCGTAAGATCCAGCCTCGAGCAGGTGATGAAGTATTCTGAAGCGATTCACAGTGAAGTGCGTAACGGGTAGTGCAAAGCCAGTACTCGCATTTGGCGCTAGTAGTAACTGAAAGTGAATACTAAATCGACCTGAAGCGGCAAACGAATACCCATTGTCTGATAGGCGGGCTATTAGTCTAAGTCAGATGCCCGAACCGTTACGCCAGAACATTCACAAGGCAGTTGGACGCAAGCCGATACTCTGCATTGTCCATGTGCTAGAACCATAGTACCTTGCTTAAACAGTGACCTCTTAACATTGGATAAGCACAGAGGATAAGAGGCTCAAAGTGTAAACAGAAACATCAATCGAACGTCACCTCACCATCACAGAATCAGACCAAAAAAAGCTATTGTTGGACATGAAAACCCTGCACCCCTCATAGGAGCGTCAGAGCCGAGCATCATGCCCTAATGTTTTTTCTTGATTTTTTACTTGAGAGATTTGTGGTGTTTGTAGTGATGAAAAAGTCGAGTCATGCCTGGATCCAGAAACGTGGACAGCAGACGATTGTCGGAAGAAGCTCACCTCACAAAGCCAGTCGAGACAACCCCAGATGTGCATATATGCACCAAAACATCAAAACATGATGTTGCAAAACGCCAGTCGACCAGCTCTTAGAACCCCGTGCACATGCAGCCAATCCATGAACCATGACAAAGAAAAGTTCTTGTGCTGGACTGAGCAACTAGGACGACATACCCAGCAATCCATACTACGTCCACCAACAGTGAATGACTAGTCATTCAAAAACGCCAGAAACTCCAAATAAACGATAGTAAGGTCATAGTACATGACGATATGAAAAGGCTAGAAGACCCATATAGACCAAAGAAAGTGTGTATATGAAAACACTAGTAAGTAGAATGAAAGATGCGCGAATATGGACAGGTAGAAAGTAGTCTACCTCACGGTTGAGGCATCGCCGGCCGTGTTGAGATTAAGCAAACGCTTGAGATCCTGCTCCAAAGCTAAAGTTTCAGAAGGGGTGGATGTCTTCATCGCCGGGGCAGCTGTGGGTGCCGTGGGTGCAGAGGTCTTGCGCTGCTTAGCAGCGACCGACGAAGGGACAAAAGACATCATGGTGGTAGAAGATTTCGGTGCAGACGCAGGAGAGCCGTTGGCGGCTGCTTTATCAAACTTGGGTCCAGGACCAGATCCAGATCCAGTCCTCTGGCCCCTTGTTTGGTAATTGTCAGGACGACGCTGGTGTGGCTGTCTACCAGGCGTGCGCCTTTGATTTGGGCTTTGTTGGTAAGGCGGCATGGAAGGGCCTGCCTGACGGGGTGCATTCGGTGTTGCTCCATTGCCCTGGGGGAAGCCGTTGGGTCCCATTGGGTGAGGCTGAGAAACAGACGCAAAACCCTTGAACCCATCTTGCTGAAGCATTGGGGAATCAGCACTGATTTCAGTGCGAAGGCCCGAGTTGCGTTTGGCCGAGTCGCCCTGGGCTGCCTTGAACAGTGGAGAAAGGTTCTTGTTACCGTAGTAAAAGTCGGACGGGTCCTGGTTTGTGGGCTGTGCTTGAGGGGTAGTGGGACCAGATGCCGTTCGTCCAGGAGTCCGACCGTCATGGAAAGGCGAGGGCGATAGATGTGCTTGAGGTCCTGGTGGGCCGTGAACACCTGCCCGAGGTGGTGTTGCAGCAGTGGGTTTCTTTTGTGACATGGAAAGTCGACTAAACAGGTCTTGAATGACATCGTTTCCATTACCTTGCTGGTGAACGTCTTTGAGTTGAGGGACGCCATCGGGATCGGTCATGGAGCGCTGTGAGGTGGATGCTGCTGGAGGTGCGGGGGACATGTGCGCATGCTTGCTCTCCCCGTCAAGCTCTATAGGGAAGATGCCATTGAGTGAATGGTAAGAGTCATGTTTGAAGTGATGAGATCGCCCGGGGTTTACTGCTACAAACGGGCTGTTTGAAGGAAGACCTCTGTTTTGGTTGTTGGCCCTCTCTGCTGCATCGGCCCTGAAGAGAAGATCCAAGGGAGACTGCTCATGGCGTGGAGGCGCAGCCATCGGGGCACGAGAAGGAGAAGCAGAAGGGCTCAGTGAGCCCGAGTCAGAACTGTCTTCAGGCGGAGGGGTTGGTGGGCCAGCACGGGTCTTTGCGGGCACAGAACGAGAAAGAAACTTGGGAATGGGCAAAGCAGAAGGCGCCGGAGACGCGTGAAAGGTGGGCCCAGCATAAGCGGCCTGGATTTTGATAGGAGTTGCAGACGGGTTAATAGGAACGGGGTCCGATTCGGCAGGCGGAGAGACGCGATCAGAAGGTTTCGGCTGAGTGTGCTTCTTCATGCCGCGCGAACCGGCAGACATGTGACCATCTTCACAGGGGAAGGTGACACTTTCGGCGAGGGCGCCTTGTGCAGAATTCTTGCTCGGGGATACAGGTAGGCCGTTGCGCTGATTGTAGCCATTTTGCACGCGGTTATTCCGTGGTTTTCTTTGTGACTGTCTTCCGGCGTTGTTGTTTTGGGGCAGCTGAGCTGGGCTCTGCGGCTTTCCGCGGGGCGCTCGTGGAGAGGCGGTGATCTGAGTTGTCGACATTTGAGGTGTAGTGGGGTGTTCTGTATGGGGAGAAGATTATCTAGAGGGTCGCAGGCGGACGCTCTTTGTTCGAGATGTGGAAGTGGGATGAATGGAGCGCGATGACGCGGGTTGTAGTTGAAGGGATGTCTGTGTCTGGTGTAGTAGAAGTGTGCAAAGGTCGAGTGGTAGAGTGTTCATATCCAGTTCCGCGGGGTAGAGATAGGCACGCGCCTTCGGGTGATGTAGGGCGAAGAGAGTGAGGGAGGGTGTAGTGAAGAGTGTCGGGCGCATCAGTCGGTGCCAGCGCGGAGGTGGCTGAGGTCAAACAAGGCTGATCTCGGCACGGCGCACTGACGCTTGCGGCGGCGGCGGCGGCGGCGACGTAAGGCTGAACGGCTGTTACTGTGAAACAGACGTCGAGCTGGGGCAGCAATGGGGATTCTGACACGAATCGTCCCTTTCCGGCATTAATTTCAAAGCGTGTGTTGCTGGCTATTTCGCATTGCCCTTTGTCTGCGGTGTCATCGCAGACGGTGACGTGAATGGGCCCTAGTCTTGGCGTTCGCTCGCTGGCAGCTGGAGCCTGACGGATGCACGTTGCGCCTTCAGCCTCCATACCATTCGGACCAATACTTCGCCACCCCATAGTAACCTGGTTCTGGTTCTGTTTCTGGTTGGAGCTGGAGCTGCTACCTGTTCCCGCCCACCTACTACACACCTGCGGCCCGTCAAACTCCGCTCTTTGTCCACGCTTCAGCCTCCGACTCTACACATCTCCCCGCCCCCACCAGCTTCGAACCGCCTTCATCGCATACTAATCATGGCGGACGTTGACATGGCAGATGCGCCCCCAGCCAAAACCAAGACATCCAAGGCCGGTGCCAGTGGAGAGGGAGACAAGAAACGCTTCGAGGTCAAAAAGGTAGGCAGCACACGAGCACAAACAGTGCGCTACCAGGCTCTGGATGCTGACATGACGCAGTGGAATGCCGTTGCTCTCTGGGCCTGGGATATCGTCGTCGACAACTGTGCCATTTGCCGCAACCACATCATGGACCTGTGCATTGAATGCCAGGCCAACCAGGCTTCGGCAACTAGCGAGGAGTGCACGGTAGCCTGGGGTATCTGCAACGTAGGTTCTGTGTTGCCAATCTCGCAATTCGCCATGCTAATTCACAGCAGCACGCCTTCCACTTCCACTGCATCTCACGATGGCTCAAGACACGACAGGTCTGCCCGCTAGACAACAGAGACTGGGAGTTCCAAAAGTACGGCCGATAAACAGCAGCAGCAGGTACGACAAACAGGTTCAACAAGGACGCATTTGGGTTATGGTTCCATTCGGATGTCTGGCGTTAGCACGGCCTTTACAAAAGACTATCATGACAGCATGACGTAGTAGCACGCGCAGTCAAGAGGGTCGAATAAGATTTCCATTACAATCAAACGCCACATCTCTAGCCAATTGTGATACACGTCTCCCTTGCACTCGCGTCCAAACCCGGTCTATCCTACCTTCTCCCCGTCGACGTCGATGTTGTATTGCGAAGAAGCGTTGTACTTTGGTAGCCAGCCTTCGGGGTTCTTGTTGTAAAAGGGCCACGGGGGTACAACGACAAGGAAGGTGAGGGCGGTGCCAGCGAGGCCAACGTAGAGGGTGAGACGGATGTCTTGTGCCATGTAGCCGACGATGAAGGCAAGAATCTTGGCTCGTCAGTCGCATGAAGCGCTCGCAATGAGGAGAAGGGGAGCATACACCAGCAGCGCCAAGGAGAACTGTGCTTAGCATATCAGCCAGCCTCTGGCCCTCAAAGTCCTGCAGCCACTGTTAGTAAACCTTGTCGTGAAGCAGCGGTTGGTGTGTATGTCTAGGCCTGGGTCTGGGTCTGGACAAGGAAGGTATCGCATACAATCTGGCCCTCGACGGCGTCGCGCACTTGCTCGAGAAGTTGGTCCGCCATGTTGCATGCAGGCGCTCCCACTGGAAATCCCTGGCGCTTAGACGGATGTGTGTGTTTGGTATGTTTTGTACGTACGTATGTACGTATGTATGGAAGTGGTCGACTGCTGGCTGCACACGGCTAGCCGTGTTTGAAGAGGTGGCATGTTTGCGATCCAGAGCCCCATCGGAACAACCTCGGCGCGAGAGGAAGAGATCCGCGGCCGCGCCACCCCTGCAAGCCTTCCATTTGCGCCTGACGGAGATGCAGGTCAACAAGCGACAGTAGTTCCATATGCATCCATGGCTTTTGGGGGGGTGCAGAGACGCAACACCATCTAGACTCATACACGCCTGTAGTGTCCGGTGTGCTGCTGGCTGCTGCTCGGCATGCCTCAGAGGCTCCACATGCCGCAGACGCATTTAGCGGACAGTCTTGGGGCTTCGGGAGCGCTTCAGCCCAATCAGCGGGCACCGAAGCGTGGACCTGATCCAAAGGAAACAAGGCCTGGCCTTAGCCCTCTAGCCACACTACAAAAGACCCGCACCCCCCGTCAACCAAATATTTTCATCGCCCACCTGGTCTCGCACCACGTATATATTGCCCACAGACCTGCTGCCCACGACAATACACCGCTTCTTAACCACGCATCTGGCAGCTGCCCCAGCGCACCTCGCCGCTTTCCAGCTCTGACTCCCCGTGGACCGTCATCCACCATTGCGACTGATTGACCCAGTGTTCTTTGTTTTTCCCCACCATCCCCTTTCACACCCAACTCTGACGCTACGGCGTCCATAGACATCCAAACCACCAAGTTGGCGGGACTCTACTTCGACCGGCTCTCCTTCATCCGCCCCTTGCTCGGCACAAAAGCCTGGGTATACGGAGGCGACCACCAGCCCCCATAACTGGCCCAAACAGCACAACCCGATTACCCTCGCTACTGCTTTTGCCTCCTTCACCTAGCCTTCCTATTCCCGGAGAGGGTGTGGAAGTTTGGATACCGGACACATTTACCGTCGGCTTAGTGTAGGGGACCACCCTACGCGAAGCCATCGTCAAGTTGAGCGCGCCTTAGAGGTGGGCGCTCACAAGCGACCTACCCGCTTCCGTGCTTCTTGCAGCGCCAGAAGTCGCTGAATATACGTACAATCCTGGCTTAACCAAAGCACCCCGCATCAGATCCTGGAGTCCCACTCATCGCCGCCTGAGTAGCCAATATGACTGACACTCCGAGATCCGAGAGCCAAACCAGGTTCAGCACGCCCGTGTCTGACCTGAACGACCACCGCAACCAGCCTCTATCTCTCCCGCGTGCCGAAGCAAACTCGCCCCCCAGATCGCGCCGACCTACATTTGCGAGCGCCCACGGCCAGGACCACCCCAACATACTCCTTCAAGTCAACCAAGCCCTCGAGGCAGACATCACTCGACGCGACTTTGAAAGTGCTGTGGTCGACGATGACCAGCACTTGGTTCCTGATGCCTATGTTCGCCGCGGTTCGCTAGCCCACGACCCTCGGGCCCGACGAGACACATTCCGACGCCCTCGCGACCTTGCTGTCGAGCGTCTGTCTAGGAGCAGGGACTCGTCTACCAGCTCGCGATCTGTCTCCCCCCCCAACTCGGTTGATGCATTTGCCGGGCCTCGTCGCCGTGACCGAGCCAACACTCTTCAGAGCCATGCCGACTCCGAGACCGATCTTGCCTTGCATAGAACCATGTCTCGCGGCACAGCGCGCCGCCCAACCATCAGCGACGAACGTCCTGAGGAATTGCACAACACAGACGCAGCATCCGCGCACAGCTCTGCCGAGGAGGATGTTTGCTTCCCTGTTTCCGAGGACACTGGCAAGACAACCAGGTTTGACTATGAAGAGTTGGAAGAGTTCGTCGCAGAGGCCCAAAGCAAGACACCTATTGGCCAGCCTCTGCACCACAAGGCGAGTGTAGCCTCTCGCCTCTCTGCAAAGCCCAAGGTCTTCTCCGACCTTCGTCCCAAGTCGAGCCAATCCGCCACGCCCAAGACAGCAGACGACATTACGAGCTTGAAAGATGTCGACCCTACAATCCAGGAAAAGCTTGCCGAGGAAGGTCTTTCTCACGTGTTCACCGAGAAGCATGTGCCAGAAGCCAAGGTCAATCGATGGACCTTCTTCTCTTCTGAGATGGATGACACAATTCATGCAGCCGAGCTTGGAGGGCTCCTCATGCCTGGTGAACGCTTCCGCGATCTGTTTGACACACCATCAGATGGCGGCGTCTGGTGGCTCGACATGGTCAACCCAACAGAAGAGGAAGTGTTTGCCATTTCAAAGGCGTTTGGAGTGCATCCCCTTACTCGCGAGGACATTTGCATCCAGGAGCCACGCGAGAAGGTGGAATTGTTCCACCAGTACTACTTTGTCTCGTTCCGTTCCTTTTTCCAAGCCGACAAGGAGTCTGAGGAATACCTGGAGCCCGTCAACTTCTACGCGGTAGTGTTCAAAGAGGGCATCCTGACGTTTACCTTTTGCGAAAGCCCCCACACGCTCAACGTTCGCAAGCGTATCAGTCGGCTCCGTGACTACATCAACCTCAACGCCGACTGGATTTGCTACGCCCTCATCGACGACATTGTGGACAGTTTCGCTCCTGTGATCCGAAGCATCGAAGACGAAGCTGATGCGATTGAGGACCAAGTGTTCATTGCCCGGATTGAGGACTCGCGCGAGATCCTTCGGTCAATTGGCGACTGCCGCAAGCGTGTGATGCAGCTGCTGCGTCTTCTGGGAGGCAAAGCAGATGTCATCAAGGGCTTCGCCAAGCGTTGCAACGAATCTTACAGTGTGGCGCCCCGCGGTGACGTGGGCATCTATCTCAGCGATATCCAGGATCACGTCGTCACGATGATGTCCAACTTGGCTCACTTCGAGGAAATGCTCAGCCGCGCGCACTCCAACTACCTCGCCCAGATCTCTGTGGACCAGGTCATCCAGGGCAACGATAGTAACGCTACTCTGCAGAAGGTGACTGTGATTGCAACGATTCTGGTTCCGCTCAACCTGATCTGCGGTCTCTTCGGCATGAACGTCAAGGTCCCGGGCCAAGACGGGAGCCTAGCCTGGTTCTTCAGCATCATTGGAGTCATTTGCCTCTTTGTTTCGGTGTGCCTGCTTGTGGCGAGGAGGATGCGATACATCTAGTTGCGCGGCTTCCTACTTGTTCCTAGCCGTCGTTCAACTGGGCACGTACACTCTTTATCTGTTTTTTGCGTTTTTGTTTGTTTCTTGCTTTGTGCTTTCATTCAGTATACGACGTGACGAGAGCGCTGGTGTAATGATGGAGTGTTGTCAATAAGCTGGGCTTCTGCATACATGTACATACATGGCATGAGGCGGTCATTCTGGGATTATGTCGGACAGTAACTAGGTTTAGCAATATGAGTATACAAATGGCTAAAGAAAAAAAGAAAAAAGAAGAGATTTGCTTGCAAAGATGCTCTGCGTGTCAGACGTGATGGTTGCTCATGTGGTGTTGATGTAGGGGGTTGGATATTCACAAAGGATCTGATGCTGGGGCTAAATCGGTAATCAGCCACAAGGCTTGACTAGAATGGGATAGGAAAAGCAAGCGCATCCATATGCTGGCAGTAACGCAAACGTCGCAGTCTACGCAGCTGGCATTTGTTGTTTGTTTCATCGACTCCAAAATAGACGGGCAATGTGACAGAGGGCAGCACAGAGCACGCGATGGCGTGACAGGCGGCCCAGGCACACGCTGGTTCCACGTTTCTGCGATTGTTAGGCTTGGGACGAGGCCTGGCGGCGAGCGGTACACTATTGAGCAGCTCAGTATTTGCCAGACACGCCGTCACTCAGCACTCGCCGCCCATCACGCGGCGCTGGCAAAGAGGCGAGACTACTGTGTAGGCGATGATTCCGTTCCCTTCCCATTCGTTCCGAGGTCGGAAGTAACATGGCGACTTGGCCGCACCCAGCATGGCACAGGAACCAGCCAGCCGCCAAAGCAGGTGGGCCGAGGAGGGCAAAAAGCCATGTTCTGTGACGTTGGGCGGCCGTCGTCTACCCTGGGAGCAGGTCATGAGTCCCCAGGTCATGGTTCCACACGAGGGGCGCTCTGCAGGGTCGCAAGCGGTGAATTAGGCTCGTTCCGAAGGGTTGGCCTGGCGCATCCTTGTTTCGGCGAGAGCATTCCATCATGCAGCGCCTCTCTGCAGACGCTCTCCCTTAAAGCCCATAGTCTCACCCTTCCGCCTCTCCGCCCACCCTCCATTTCTTTCACTTGCCCACTCACCCACTCACTCACTCACTTGCTCCCCGTACATATACTCTCCCTGCACCGCACGCTCCCTCCGCACTACTTGCCCGAAACCCCACTAGACTGACACGTCGTCTGCCTGCATTGTCATTGTACACCACCCTCGCCAACACCACATCCTCCGGCAAGGGCTTCGCTCGGAACTACTGCTCAACATGGCGGAAATGGCGCAGCGAATACTCATGAATGAGTTCAAGCAGTTAAGTAAGGAGAAATGGACCAACATTGAAGTGAGTTTGTGAGCGGCGGCTAGCGAAGAGTCACCTGCCGGAGTGGCGACTGCTGAACACCCAACTAACCACAGCGCAGCTTATCAACGAAAATGTCTTTGAATGGAGCGTGGCTCTCATTGTTATGAACGAGGAATCCATGTATTACGGCGGCTACTTCAAGGCCAGGATGACGTTTCCTCGCAACTACCCACATAGCCCGCCAGGTACGTGACCGCTCGTCTATGACGGAGACTGTCATATGATACGAGCCAAGTGCTAATGGCATGTCAGACTTTAAGTTTATCCGGCCACTCTACCACCCCAACATTTACCCCGACGGCCGCCTGTGCATTTCCATCCTCCACCCGCCCGGCGATGACGAAATGTCCGGCGAAACTGCCGCGGAGCGTTGGTCGCCCGTGCAGCGAGTCGAAACAGTCCTTATCTCCATCCTCTCTCTTTTGGACGACGCCGAGGTCTCTTCTCCCGCCAACGTCGACGCAGGCGTCATGTTGCGTAACAAGCCAGCCGAATACAAGGAGATGGTCAAGAAGGATCTTGAGTTGTCAAAGCAGGATATCCCAGAGGGTTTCGTTATGCCAACCAACGAGACTGCGTGGAAGAAGGAGAAGGACGAGGGAGATTTTGAAATGAGCTGGGAAGATAGCGATGCCGAGAGCCTTGACTTTGGCGGCAGCGAAAGCGACTTTGACGAGGACCAAGAAATGGACTCTGAGTTTGAGGGCGAAGATGACGATGGCGAAGACGAGGATGAGGAAGAGGCTCCTTCGAAGCGCTAAATGTCAGCACTATGGCTGAATTCCAATACCTCTGTCTCACGATCATGCCGTAACGACACAATCGGGTTGCTCAAGGGAGGGCTCTTCGTCACTACAGCCACACTTGTTCTTCAATCCCAACATGGCTCTCTCGTCGTCAGAGACACGCCGACCTTGCCGCCATGGAATACGGCCGACGTGTGCATATTAGTGCACACGCATATGCATTTCTCAGGGCTCCCCTGCATTTCATTCTCACTACTTCTTCAACACGTTTATTCTCAGCGAGGCGTTCGGTTTTGGCGTGTGGTTCCTGGCGCTTGCGTTTTCGACGGGTCTACTAGATGCCCATGATTCGGTCACGGTTTCGGGTGGGCATTTTACTCTGCATAGGCCTGGGAGTTCAGTTCTTCTTTTTCAGGGCATCAATCTTTCGATAATACGTTTAGTACTGCGATTCTGGGCTCGGCACTTTATGGAGCGTTAGTTGTTTTCCCATAGATAGCTTTCCAAAGAATTGCCGCGGGGCCTTGCATCATGTTCTCATCTTATCTTTACAAGAGTATGGTTTACCCTATTTTTTTTTGTCCGATTTAATCGTTACCACCCAATGCCCAAGGCATTCCTCACTCTCACCATTGTACTCTCGGCAATCTCCTCTGCTCTCTGCGCACCCTGCTCAGCATGCCGCACCAATTCCGCCTGCCTATCCCCCCTCATCATCTCCAGATACCTCTCTCGTACCCCACTAATCCCCACATCCACCGTATCCGCCACCCTCTCCTTGAGCGCTCTCATACTCAAATCCCTGAGATCCCGCGCCAATTCCTCGGGTGACCCCGCCTTTCCCTCTCCTCCTCCCTTGATATCACCACCTTCAAAATGCCACAACAAATCCACCAAATTCGACACTCCTGGTCTCATCTCCCGATCATAACTCACGCCCTCTACCGAATCCGTCAGCGCCGATTTAACCTTTGCGAAAATCTCCTCTCTGGAGTCGGAAAGCAAGATACGGGATTTGGGTCTAGGGTCGCTTTTGCTCATTTTCTTGGTGGGGTCCGTGAGGCTCATTATGCGTTTGGCGGGGCTGAGGAGGGTTTGGGGGATTGTTAGGAGTGGAGCTGCTGCTCCTCCTGCTGCTGGTGATGATGATGATGATGATGATGAAGATGGGGAGGAGTAGACATGGTTAAAGCCGATGGCCAGCTCACGCGTGAATTCGAGGTGCTGGGCTTGGTCTTCACCGACGGGGACGTGTGTGGTGTTGTAGAGGAGGATGTCGGCGGCTTGGAGGACGGGGTAGGAGAAGAGGCCTAGTTTTAGGGCGTCTTTGTTATTGGAGGGGTCGAGGGGGGAGGAGTCTGCTGGGAGTGAGAGTTTGGCCTGTGGGGGGGGGGTTGGTTAGTTGGTGTTTTTTCTTTCAATTGCTTGTCTTCATATATAAATATATTTTAGAGGTTTTTTGTAAGAATGCAAGCGTACCTTCCACTGCGTCATGCGGCCTAAATAGCCCATACTGGCACCGCAGCTGAGAATCCACATGAGCTCTGCGTGCTGCTTTACGCTGCTCTGTGTGAAGATTATGCATCGCTTTGGGTCGAGTCCTACTGCTAAGAGACTGGCTAGCATCTCTTTGCGCCAGGTTGCCAATTCACATGCATCTTGCTTGATGGTGATGGCATGCAGGTCGACAACGGAGAAGAGCAGCGTCGTGTCTGGTGAGGCCTCGTCTTGCAGTCGGACCCATTGTCGTAATGCGCCCAGATAATTTCCAAGATGTGGGATACCTGTGGGTTGGATGCCGGAAAAAATGACTTTCTTCTGGGTCTGTTGCTGGCTCGAGGGCGATACGAGGGAATACCGGCGCAGACAATTGCTACATGAGCGTAGATGTGAAGGGGCTGCGCGATGCAGCGCACGCAGAGAAAACATTGACGTCGGGTGCTTTCGCATTGATGCGGAACCCGAGGCCGGGCTGGGCGGGCTTGCTCAGCCACGATGGACGAGGTGTACGCCGGCTGCAGCTTTCGTCATTGTGGCACTGCCGCCCGCTCCCATCCAACTCGCCGGCCAACCACAACACCACTGCCACTCTGCTCGACTCTGTTCTCCTCGACTGCAGTGTGTACAAACATACAATACCCCCGACTACACCCACTCCACTTGCACGCAACACACATTTCTACATCGCATTTCCGGAACACAGCGGCAACACCACCATCATGTCTTGGACAGGTATAGCAGCCCAACAATGTTTGTTTGATATCATGGCCGCTCACACCATGCAGGGTTCAAGAAGGGCGTCAATCGCGCAACCACGCAAGTGTTAATGAAGACGGGCCAGGTCGAGCGCACAAATGATCGCGACTTTGAGACTGAGCAGCGGTATGCGCCCTCAACCCCCGCCCGCCGCCGCCTCCTTACCCCCCTTCCCAGGCATCCGCCCATGACTACCCCCTCTAACAGCAGCATGGCAGACGCTACCGAACCATGGAAACGGCGGCGAACAAGCTGCAAAAGGAAGCAAAAGGCTACCTCGACTCGCTCCGTGCCATGACGGCCTCGCAGATGCGCATTGCCGAAACTATTGACGCCTTCTACGGAGACGCCGGGACTAAGGATGGAGTATCGCGCTCCTACAAGCAAGCCGTTACCGACCTGGATGCCGAGACAATCAAAGCCCTCGACGGTCCCTACCGAACCACAGTTCTCGACCCCATCCAGCGCTTCTGCTCCTACTTCCCCGACATCAACGCCTGCATCACCAAGCGCGAACACAAGCAGATGGACTATGATCGCATGCGCGCCCAGGTCAGGAAGTTGACGGACAAGCCCGACAAGGACGTCACGAAGCTCCCGCGTGCTGAGAAGGATGAGCAACTTGCCAAGGCTGCCTACGACCAGCTCAACGACACCCTAACGGCCGAACTACCACAGCTCATCGACCTGCGAGTACCCTATCTAGACCCAAGTTTCGAAGCGCTAGTCAAGATCCAGTTGAGGTTCTGTGCCGAGGCCTACTCGAGAATGGCACAGGTACAACAGTATCTCGATGCCAATACAAGAGATCAGTATGCTCAGGGTGAGCTGGATGCGCGTGTCGAGGAGGTTCTGCAGGAAATTAGGGACCTCAGTATTGCGGGGACTGTCTAAGGGTTTATGAGAGAACAAAGGACTTGACTTTCTAGTGCATCACGTGCAGTAATTCTTCTTGAAGGCGTTGGGAATGATCCGGTTTGCGGGATTATTTGGGTTAGAGAGCAAGGGCGATGACCTGACAAGGCTTCGTACGAACATCGTTTTCTTTATTTCGTCGAATGCTATTGACTCGATTTCTCATTGACCAAGTTCTACTCTGGTGGAGGTGCAATCCATATGACTTTAGATATTGCCCACCCTGTACCCAAACTTCAACATGTCCTGGTTTTCAATCTCATTTTTCTTTTCTACCAATTCATCCACGTCCCACTTTGCACTTAGCAGCCGTCCATTAAGCTACATGCGCTTCTCACGACTTAGCCAGACACAAAATGCACCGCATAATTCGACATCATCCGAAAGAACTAACAGGGTAAAAGTCAGCAAAAACAACCAACTTCGTCTCTTCCCGCAGATAAAGGAACACAAGAAAACTCACAAGCCCGAAGACTCTCCGGCGTAGCCACACTCGCCATCTTCGTATTCACCGCCCCAGGATGCACCGCAACCGCCAACACACCCTCGCCTTTATACTGCTCCGCCAAAAACTCCACCAACCTCGCCTGCGCAAGCTTGGCAAGACAATACGCCGTACTCGCAAAAGGGCCCTCTGTTATACATGCGGCTATCAATCCCACCGCTATAAACATCTTCTTACCCCCCTCATTAGCCTTGAGGAGGGGAATAAAATACTGAGCAACATGATACGTCCCCTTTACAATGGCATCGAGTACATTGCTAAAGTCCTGGGGATCGCCCTTGTCGACGTGCAAGACTAGGGGGCCGGTGAGGCCCGAGTTCAAGATTACAATGTCTAGGTTGGGTAGTTTGCTCGAGATGCGTTGGGCGAGTGAGGAGACGCTGGATGAACTGCTGATGTCGACTTGTTCGAGGTGGATGGTTGGTGCCGGGGTTGAGGATTTGGTGCATGAAGAGAGGATTCGCTGGGATACGGAAGATAATTCTGTAGCGGATGAGGGGCGTGCCGCGAGGATTAGGGTGCTGGCGCCGGCGAGGACGTACGCTTTGACTATGACGGCGCTGATGCTGTGGGAGGCGCCGATTATGAGGATTATGAGTCCTGGGGGGGAGTTTGTTGTTGGAGTGGGGTGGGCGTGGGAGGTGCGGGTGAAGGTGCTGGCGAGGGTCATGTCGGGGGTTCGTTGGGACATTGTGAGGGATGTGGGTTTTGGGTGACGAATGTATGGGTTTGTATGATTTTTTATATCTTGAGGGGTTTCCAATGGTGTTTTTATCTTGAACATGTTATGAATGCATTATTACTAAGGCGGCTGTCCACAGAAACTGTTGACATGGGTATATACAATACTGCCGTCGTACTACCGTTGTAGTATCATTGTATAGTTGGACATTTACCTCCCTATTCTTTACTCATTCTTTTTTTGCTTGTTTACATAGAAAATAGCTTTAAGGCTACTGTCATGGCAAATTATATGTTCTATTTTATATCCGGGCTACTTTTTACCAAGTTTCTTGTTTGAATATGTAGAGCTTCGAAAGATAATAAAGATTTTGATCTGATAGCCATCGTCACGATATGAATCATTTTGAGTTGGCTGGAATAGAGAATGAGTTTTTTTGCTCTGTTGATATATTGGATACAGTGGTTTTGGGGGAAATGATGTTGAGGTGTATAGCATTTTTTTGACATCCTGAACAACTGCAAGATCTTGGAATCATGTTCTGGAACATTTCTACAGACCCCAGCCTATCAGATGAGGATATCTCAATCTAGTCTAGTCTTGATATCTCTGAGTTGCCTAAAGTGATTCGCTTGTGATATGTCTGCTGTTTCAGTAAACATTCTCTTTTGAGACTTGAAGCAAATATCTCAACTTGTATAGTTGCTTTGGTACATTCGAGAGTAAGTCAGTCGACGTGGTCAGATAACAAATGTTGGCTTTGCTGGCTTCGATATATAATAATAGTTGATGGTTGCATTTTGCCCTGAGCACAATATAGGTGTTCGTATAGTATGTGCGCGGGGTAAATATGCGACTTCTTGAAATCGACTACACTTGAAGTGCAAACCACTCGTTGCAGCCCCGATGTCAAGGAACTAGAACCCCCCACTTCACCTGATCTCAGTAAAACCAAGGTGAGGCTGCTCTATACTGCCTGTGGCCTTTTCTGCCGATGCGTGCGCTTGATCGTTATCTGGGAGCATCTTCGAAAGTCACTCTTGGAAACTGCGTGCATCAAGACTCCCAGGGTGGGACGATCAAGTGAGGTAATGTCCTACAGGCGATGATGCGATGGCGTGAGGTCTGGATTTCAAGGCACGCTGAGCTCTGCAAAGAACAAGAATATAGACTTGGTTCTGGCCGCCCCAAGTGGATACAAGCATCTCTGCCATGGCATCGTAAAGTACTAGGACTATGGTATGTCACCCGTGATGGGCCAGGGGCAGGAAGCGAATAGTGCCCAATGCTCGTCCGGCTTGGTGAGGTGGCGAAATGACAACATTGCCGAGCGCCCAGCCACAGTTCCGCCACGCGCTTCAGTTGAACGAGCACTCTAGCACCCTCCTACCGTCAAGTGCTCCGCTGCGGCATTGCGCGCCAAGTTCTTATCTATCAATCTAGGATCCTATCATTCGTCCTCTTGTATCAGCTAAAGAAGCCCAGCATCCGGAAGTCCTGGACTCACGTCATACGGTCGTTGCAACACCATCACCCTTTCTTGGCTGCGCCACAGCGTACATCATACCGGATACAGCAGCACATAGCTAAAGTTCCTCGGAGCGATTGTATAGCTTGGCAGATACCTTGACAGATCATATAAAGACCCTGCTTTGCTGCCCTTGTCCGAAATGTACCTTATCGAATACATACACCGTTCGATACAGATTTCTGAAATACTTCGTGAACGATACCTATCACCATGCCTACGCACCACCCCGGAACCGCAGTCGCTCACAGCAAAGGCGAAATCGACCCAACCGATGTCCCCTGGGCAGTCACAACACACTTACTCGCAATCAACCACCAACAACTTCTCCGCGTCACAAGGCACCCCTTCCTAGAACGCGCCGCCAAGGGCTCTCTGCCTAAGTCTGTGATAGCACAATGGCTATCAAACGACAGGCAGTACATTGAAGGCTACCTCTCCACACTCAGGAACACTCTCAGTCTAGTTCAAAGTACCTACAAATCGACAATTGCTCCAGACACGGAACCTGATATCGAAACACGCCTAATTAGATGGCTAGAGGCTGGCATTCAAAACGGAGAGCGGGAGATTCAGTTCTTCCAGGAAGTTGCTGAAATTTACAAGATTGATTTTCATCCCTTGCCACTACAAGAAAACCTCAAGTCTGAAGGCCTACGTCGCTACGAGGCCCTGTTCAACGCCGTTGCATCTCAACAACCCAATCCTTTCATCCCCTGGCTAGAGGGCGCGATTCTGCTATGGTCAACTGAGAAGGTCTACTATGAAGCCTGGTCTTGGGCTCGCCGTCAAGATACCCAGTCATCTCCTCGAGGTTACGAAGATGACATGGACGGCGGCGCCATGCGAAGAGAGTTCATTCCCAATTGGTCAAACCGAGACTTCATGATGTTCGTCGAACAACTTGAACGCATCATCAACGAAGGTGTGAGCACAGCAGTAAACCGCGATGACAGGAGGTGGGTAGAGGTGAAGAACAGGGCGGATCCGATATGGAGGGCTTTGCTAGATGCCGAAGAAGCTTTCTGGCCAAACGTACCTCGCAGTGAGGGTAGTCTGATTGAGCCTGGTGTCCAGCGAGGCGCAGACGGCAAGATGGATGAAAACACCTTGCGCAGTACCGGCGATGACGAAATCTTGAACCAGTATCAGGGCGTCCGAGCAGGTGACATTGCGACTATGCGCAGCAACCAACACGGTCCAGTAGCGATTTGAAGGGGGGGTTTTCTTTTCATAGTATTCTCGTTTTAGCGAATAGGAGTTTAATATTATTCAAATGCATCTTTGTTTCATTTACCATGCATCACCAATTCGTGAACCCCAGAAACTGAGTGTATCTATCTCTCCAGTCTGTGTAGTCGTGTTCCCTACGTGGGGCAGTGCCAAGCTTGGATATCGATAACATCACGTGAGCTCTCTCTGATCTTTATCAGTCTGCAAAAATTGATTTTTTACGAATACAATACATTTATTTTCACTATTCTAGTACATACGACCATAGAAAACTGAAATTTAGGCATCCCGTCCGATCTGCCCTATACAAGCAGTTTATCGGCGGATTAGTAGTCAGGTGGGTGACCACTGGCGAATCCCCGCTGTCGTATGTTTTTGATCTTATGTTTTTTTTATTTTTGCCCAATTTGCATGAATCACGTGGGCGAGGTCCTCACATCTTTCTTGATGCGCACCAATAACACGCCGCGATCCAGTAACTGCGTTGGAAGTCATGTCACAACAAAAGATAGTTATTTTTTCTAAAAATTTCAAATATCGCTAGCTCTCAATTTTGCATGAGCATTCAATAATAACTACTACAATATATTTCTCCTATAGAGTAAATTTTAAGAACGAACCAAGGAAAAGAAGGCTTCTCCGCAGCGGGCCGATGAAAATCCGAGGCAGTGGTCTGTGCGTCAAGTAGCTTGGCCTCCGCGAAAATCCACGCGAAAAAGTTCGAGATCAGTGCTTCGCCAATTGCAACACCACCACCCACCACAACAATCGCCATGGCTCTCGTGCAGACCGATCCCGACGCGTATGTGATCAAGCCCGAGGCGGCTGCGCCTGCCATCGACACTAGCGACTGGCCGTTGCTACTCAAGAACTACAGCGACTGTATGCTGCAGCTCCCCATATAGCTACGGTTTACTCTGCTAATGCACATATAGTGCTCGTTCGCACTTCTCATTACACTCCTATCCCCAATGGATGTGCGCCGTTGTCGCGAGACCTCAAGTCGTACATTAGCTCTGGTGTCATCAACCTAGACAAGCCTTCCAACCCATCCTCGCACGAAGTCGTGTCATGGATCAAGCGCATGCTCAGGTAGGAAAATATTGCAATAGCTGTCGCATGCACTTTTAGCTGACACTACCTAAAGGGTTGAGAAGACTGGCCACAGTGGTACCCTTGACCCCAAGGTCACTGGCTGTCTCATCGTCTGCATCGACCGCGCCACCCGTCTCGTCAAGTCCCAGCAGGGAGCCGGAAAGGAGTATGTGTGCGTTATTCGCCTGCACGACAAGCTGCCTGGTGGCGAGGCGCAGTTTGCGCGCGCTCTTGAGACCCTCACTGGAGCTCTTTTCCAGCGACCTCCGCTCATTTCTGCTGTCAAGCGTCAACTCCGTATTCGAACTATCCACGAGAGCAAGCTGTACGAGTTTGACAATGAGAGGCAGCTTGGTGTATTCTGGGTGAGCTGCGAGGCCGGAACCTACATCCGTACTCTCTGCGTGCACCTGGGTCTTTTGCTCGGTGTCGGCGCCCACATGCAGGAGCTGCGCCGTGTGAGGAGTGGAGCCATGGACGAAACCAAGGACCTTGTCACTCTGCACGACGTTCTTGATGCTCAATGGCTGTACGACAACAACCGCGACGAGGCTTACCTGCGCAAGGTCATCTCTCCTCTTGAGAGTCTCTTGATGAGCTACAAGCGTGTCGTTGTTAAGGACAGCTCGGTTAACGCCATCTGCTATGGTGCTAAGCTCATGTTGCCCGGTCTGCTGCGATTCGAGAAGGGTATTGAGATCCACGAGGAGATTGTCCTCATGACCACTAAGGGTGAGGCCATTGCGCTCGCCTACGCGCAAATGTCGGCTGTCGAGATGTCTACTTGCGATCATGGTGTTGTTGCTAAGATCAAACGTGTCATCATGGAGCGCGACCTCTACCCCAGGAGATGGGGCATGGGCCCAGTCGCCACTGAAAAGAAGAAGATGAAGGAGGCAGGCACCCTTGACGTAAGAAACCGACTTCTTGATTTGGAAAACTCTATGCTAACAAATGCAGAAATTCGGTCGTCCCAATGACAAGACCCCCGCCAAGTGGAACACTGAGTACAAGGACTTCAACAGGACTGATGTCGATGGCGCATCCGCACCTTTGGCTCAGACCACATCGACTTCCGACGTTCTTGCTGCTCCCCCGGTCGCGCCGACTGGAGAGACTGAGGCTGAGGCCGAGGTCAACGGTGCTTCCGATGGAGAGGAGAAGAAGAGCAAGAAGCGAAAGAGCCGAGGCGATGCCGAAGAGGAGGCTGATGAGGACAAAGCTGAACGCAAGCGCAAGAAGAAGGAAGAGAAGGCTGCAAAGAAGGCTGCGAAGAAGGAAAAGAGGAAGAGCAAGGGCGGCGATGACAGCGACTCCGACTAAACGATTAATACGTAACCCATGGACGTCCGAATAGCAACTAGCGCTCTACTGCAGTTGTTTGTGCGAGCGCTATACACGAAAATCGTATACATGTCATAGCTACTGATACTACTACTCTATCCTTGGATACCAGTTTCCTCATTGTAGCATACGGAAAAAGGCGTTTGGGAATTTGGGCATTTAGGCGTTTGGCGCGTCGAAGCTTCTGCGACAGGGGTGGTCGACTATGTGTTGAAGTGCGAACGTTCACTGCTCATTATGTTCAATCCATTGTTTCAATTTATCATTCGCAATTTTGCTAGGCCTTGATCTGTGATGCTTACGTGACTGCTCCACACCATGCGCATCGCATGTCTAACCTAATCATTGCTGTAAGGATGCAGAGTACTCGGTTTAGAATTACATGTAGCATTCGCTAGCCACTCCCGGATCTCGATTGAAGTGCAGGATGCAATCATCGGTGAAGATTGGTTAGCTTAATGGAATTCTATATGAATACAGCTATTGCATTCTCAAGCGATTTTCATGTACGTATATTTATCGGATGCTCTATTTCGGCCCACTTTATATGGCTATGTACCGAACCTCGAGCGAATCTGCCAGCTAAGTCTACATGCAGGGGAGATCACGGGGATCATGTTGTAGTCCTATCGATGGAGTCGGGCAAGAGCTTGGAGAAAGACCAGACGTGTCTCTGTCTAATAAAAAGCAGTATTCATGACGCCTCTATTTCTTTTTACTTTTTCAATCTGCTGAGCGTTTCTTGCTGGGAAACGATAAGCAGTACTGGAATGACTGTTTTCCTTTGGATTCCATCGGCGTAGGGCTCCTGATGGTGGGGCATTGGGCAAACTGCACTATAACAGCGCGCTTGTCGTAGCCCTTGAATAAACGTCATGTACATCACATGCATCATGGTGCGTCGTGATTCTTCAGTTTGAGAAGTGCTGGTATATTACTGGTTGAGGTAAAAGCGTGGAGCGATATGTGTGTAGGTCGACCTGGAAGCAACCGCTGTCGCGCGTTATAGGAGGTGCGATAATTTACTGCCCAAGATATCGGCAATTATGCACGATCTGAGTTATTAAGATTTGAATAAGATATTCAAAGCGCATGCTTTCTGACAATGGTGATTGTGATCGGGGTTTGGGTGAGATATGGCAGCGTGATTGAAGCTTCTCGAAGCTTCTCTTTGAGGTTCCGAGTTGCGCGACAGGGCCCGACGTCACCGCTAGCGTCGATTGCCAGGTGGAGAGACGTTCGAAGCTCTTGAGCGATAAAAGCGACGACAACCTCGTCACCACGAAGTACTCCCTACCAAGAAACTAGTCGCGCACACAAAAGATTCCTTCTTCATTACTTATTGCCGGTCAATATGGTCAAGGAAACTAAACTTTACGAAGCACTAGGTACGTTTGCTCGAGCTGCCCCTCCACAGTCATACCTTGCTCGGCAGTCAACTGGGCAGGCTGATCGAGGTCCGCGGGTAGACACGTGAGCTTTTGCTAACATCTTATTACAGGTATATCGGAATCAGCGACGCAAGACGAGATCAAGAAAGCATATCGGAAAGCGGCGCTGAAGTGGCATCCCGACAAGAACAAGGACAACCCGCAAGCCTCGGAGAAGTTTAAAGGTACGTCACTTACTCAACCCACTCTGTTAAACTATACTAACAATACTTCCAGAATGCTCACAGGCTTACGAGATCCTTTCCGACCCCGAGAAGCGTAAGACCTACGATCAATATGGCCTAGAGTTCCTACTACGCGGCGGCGTACCACAAGAGGATGCCGGCGGCCCTGGAGGCAATCCATTTGCAGGCGCAGGAGGCCCCGGAGGATTCCCTTTCACATCATCTGGTGGCATGCCTGGCGGCACACGAACATTCCATTTCTCAACAGGCGGCGGCGGCGGAAACGGCTTCAACTTCTCAAATGCCGACGACATCTTTGGCGAATTCATGCGCAATAGCGCCGGCGGCGGTGGCGGCGGTGATGATTTCGATTTTGGCGGCTTTGGCATGGGCGGGATGCCTGGCGGAATGGGCGGAATGCCTGGTATGGGTGGTATGGGCGGAGGTGCCGGTGGAAAAGGCGGTAGATTCCGAGGCGGCCGACGAGCACCAGAGCCTGAAGTCACAGTCGTTGAGAAACCACTGGCAGTCAGCTTGGAAGAGCTTTACAACGGTACCACTAAGAAGCTCAAGATCAAGCGCAAGACATACGACCAAAGCACAGGCAAGCAGAGCACTCAAGATCGGATCCTCGAAGTACCGATCAAGAAGGGTTTGAAGCCGGGAAGCAAGATCAAGTTCTCAGATGTTGGCGACCAAGTCGAGGGTGGAACACAGGACTTGCATTTCATTGTTTCCGAGGTAAGCCACATTTGAATCCCCCGTTATTCATTTTGAGAACACGTGCTAACAATTGGATTAGAAACCCCACGCAATGTTTACACGCGAAGGCGATGATATCAAGCATATCATTGAACTCGACCTCAAAGAAGCTCTCACGGGCTGGCGCCGGACTGTACAAACCATCGACGGTAAACAACTCAGCGTCGGCAGTGGCGGTCCCACCGGCCCCAACTGGACAGAAAGATACCCCAACTTGGGTATGCCCAAATCCAAGAAGCCAGCAGAGCGCGGAGACTTCATTGTTGGTGTCAAGATCAAGTTCCCTACGAGTTTGACAAGTGCACAGAAGGAGAAATTGAAGGAAATTCTATAGGACAGCCGGAATGTCGGCATTCTGATTCTCGTACATCTTTTTCCTTTTCTTAATTTTGCTTGGGATTATACAGCTCAAACTGAGCAAGGGGCGCTGTGTGGAGTTTTCATACCTTTTTTACGTCCTGGAGGAAAGCGCCCAGAGAAAATGCATACTGGTGCAGAAATGGGAGGATAAATTACGAAGTCACGCGTCTATGATAGACGAATATATGAATTGCATTCTGATATGCACCTTTTCTTCTGGTTGAGTCTCTGAATAGTCAATGTTAGGATGTGCACATTGTTTTCTAACATTGTAAGTGTTTTCGTAACTATATTTGATTTGTTATGTAAACAAACAATAACTACAGTGTTGCTTCCACAGCTACGCGACATGGTTCATCAAACGTGTAGCGAGGGCATTCCCGAGTGCGTGACGTCATATTTAGCCAAGGCTTCTCAACCAGCCATCCTAGTCTTGTTTTCTACCCTAAATCGTACCTCCCTGTTGGGAAATTTCTGGTAAATGCGTAGTAATAGTGCGCAGTTGTATCCATGTGAATCTCAGAAGAGCTATTAAAGCTCGAGATGTAACGATGTATCCCCATGCGTGTGACTGCAGCTGGCTTGACATCCATCTTACTATGACTGGAAGGCTTTATGTGTATAGAGCGATAATGTAAACATTGGGTTCTGGGTCTTCACTGGTATATCTGAGTTCTCACATGCTTACAAATGACTCTTTCATTGAACTAAGACTGAATCTCGGCACATGTCGTTTTTGTGGCGACCGCATCCAGTGACTTTAGCTTCGCAACGCAATGACAATTTAGCACAGATTGCGGACATAGAAATTCTTCTTCATTGTAGCTTATTGCCAAATGTGTTGCGATGGCTATGGTAAGTGTGCAAGTTACGCACTGAGTACTTATCCGCGGAGGCGTCAGACTACCGCCCGTGACACAACATGTGCAGTTGTGCAAGGATGTGTAATATCAGCAACGCACAATAATACTTTGTAATTAATTCTGATTATATATGGGGTACCATGATGCCCTGACTTCAGAGATCAGTTAGTGTGGAGGCAGGTGCATTGTATTGTTGTTGTGACACTGACTATTGGACAGTCTTAATACAGGCAAATCAGCTGTCCTGATTTAATGTTCAACCCATCACTCTTTGATCACATTTTACATTCCAATATTCTATGCTTTCAGCAAGAACTTGCAGATATTTCCTATCCCGAACTGAACATCATGTGGGTTGATACATATAAGACATTCACTTTCGCCATACAAGGGTTGTTTTCGCCGTTTCCTTGAGTGGTTTGCATGTCGCCTTTCACCTCCGGTTTGCTCCGGAACAATATGATTTTCCGAGACATACAAACGGAGTGATACATACAATCTACCAAAATACCGAAATCACTCCCGACTCACACGAAAGCACAAAACACCCAAACGATGACAGATTTCGCATTACTACCGCAACAGGAGGAGTAAGTTGATGTTTGATAGCACCTTTACATACTTACGTACTGAATATTTCTAGGGAGGATGATGTATGCCTTGAAGAGCTGCTTGCGAAACTACACCGGAACGAATTCGTGTAACTATCCTTGGTCACCACCATCGCAAAGCATGCTTCCTCCCTCAGTGAGAGCATTTGCAAAGACTACGATGACTTGAATAAGATTGTTGTTCGACACGAAGCGACGATACGGAAAAGGTGGTTGAAGAAGACTCAGGCTCAACGGCGAGATGTTCTGCTCAAGGCGTGGCCGAGCATGCCGGAAACGCATCGCCCAGACTACACAGAAGTCAATGGTTTTCTCAACTACACCAAGCTGTCAAATAACCTAAGAAAATGTTTGGGTACCCATGACAAAAAGACGCCTCCTTCAGCATCTAAGATATGGCCCTTCATCAACCTCGAAGATCTCACAAAACTGAAGTCTTTGCTGATATTTCTCAACGCACGTGGTCGGAATGTTCCATTCATGTTTACGCTTACGGAAGAGGCGTTTAGCCCATTGGCAGTAATGTCGATATGCTCCTACGAGCCCGAGCTAGAACAATATAACCTACAAATCTCAAACGAAACGACACCTACACTTTACGTCAAGATGCATCCTGTCAACAAGGCTCAATCCCCCAACATACCAAGCGGAAATGAGTTCACTGAATGCTCTCGGCGTGGCATACATTATCTGTTAATTCAACATAAAATCATAGCATTCCTGGCCGCGTGCAGCAAGCTGATCTTGCATGACATGAACCAGGATATGCTGTACTGTAGCGCCATACAGGATGAGCCACCGTCGTCTGAACTTGAGCTACCAAGCGACTTGGGATTTACAACCTTTGCTGATACACTCATGGTTGCTCCCTATCGAAACCGAAGGCCAGTCGAGTTCCTCAGATTGCGTGCGTATTTCGACGCTCTATGCAATAATGCAAAGGATCACATCCTAGCACTGCGCGAGGATCCATCTTATTTCGCCGATGCTTTCAAAGACATTTGTGAGCATAGCTCAGGATTAATACCAGACTGTTACGGGCATATCGACCCGCATGTGGACAGCAAGTGTTTCCTGATGTGCAATGCTGCCAAGATGGTCACCAATGCGTACAGCATGTTCTTCTCCTGGAAAGAACTCTATCAGATTACCAACCTCTTATCCAAGACATCTATGCAGGATCAGAACGGTGATTTTGCTTCTTTGATGACGGATTTTAACTGCAGCGTTCGACGTGTGTCTAAACTCGTATATCAGATGCTCGAGTGTGCACCAATGTCGCCTAATGTTCGCAAATTCTACATTCGGTCAAATCGTCACATAACAATGCAGCTACAGAATATCCGGTCACTTGAGGATTTTCAGCTGATGTCATCATTTGAGTGTTTCAATATGGGCGAAGACTGCGAAGACGTCGAGGGTGAAGCACTATACCTTCTCTTGGATTATGTAACCAAGATGATGCGAGAGAAAAAAACGGCAAGAGACTTAGTATCGCCTCGTGTCTCCAAATTGTTCGCGCAGATGTCCGTTATGGGAGAGTGCGCGATGCAATTGTCGGTGTGGCGCAGTACACCCCAAGGATCCAGCTTTGACCTGGATAAGCCACATTCCCATGCCCACCTTGATGGTTTCTATGACTGGCTTGATCATCTGGGTCATGGTCACATGCCTACATCTCATCAATCCATTCCGAGGAAAACTGGATTATCCTGCCTACAAAACTCGCAACCCAAGAACTGTCCGAGCCATGCGCGATGCAGAAGACAATCTCGACACATTTTGGAAGTATGTCGATAAGTCTTACGAGAGAAAGACGGGCATTTCGCAGCACGAAGTCATTCGCAAATGTGTTGCCGAGGATGGCCCAATGCAGCGCACACCAGCCTGGGAGGATCATGTGAAGGCAAAGTCAATCCAGCCAGAGCAATTGAAGTGCATCTACCAGCCATTCTCTGGGGGTTCCCACAACAGAGATATGCAGATTACTGGAGCGTTTGATAGACTGGCGGTAGGAGAAAAGATCAAACCAAAGACAAAGGGAAGCCCAGAGTCCGTGATGGTTGATGTACCCCAGACACACATGATCGGCACCGCTGATGAGGGGAACGTCCCGCAAGTTTTCAGGTTGGACAAGCATACCTTGAAGGAGATGAAAACGCTTTTTCACGTTCCTCAGTCTAACCATGAGGATCTTCCCAAGGAAGTAAAGTGGCATGAATTCAAGCGGGCCATGGCTCACATTGGATTTGCGGTTGAGAAGCTGCAAGGCTCAGCATGGCAATTCACTCCCGGTGAATCGCTTCATATTCGCCGTGCCATTCAATTTCATGAGCCGCATCTAGTCAGTGATATTACGTACATCATGGCAAAGCGATTTGAAAGGAGACTTGAGAGGGTGTATGGTTGGAACGGTGCTAGTTTTTGACCCGCTTAAGTGAAGAGAATTGGCAAGGTCTGGAGCCACTGATTGATTGGAGGTTTTGAGGTTTTGAGCAGTTCAGGTATAAGGAAGGATTCGGTAATGTTTAATGAAGCCCATGGAAAGAAGAAAGGCTTTCTATGATAAAGGAAGAGCGCCAACTAATCGTTGGGTAAAGGGATTAGAATTTCCTGACTTGAATAAGCTTTGTAGTATTGAGCTCCGTTACTTTGCTAGCCCAGGTATTTGGTGATGAGTTTGCATGTAAAAAATCAAGAGAATTCAATTCGATTCATTCTACTTCTCTCCAAGTCAACCCAACCTCCCAGGATACATCAAATCCATGGATGCAACACTACTCGCATCACTCTCCAAAAAACACCTACTGGGAGCATTAAGCGCAATCGGCGACACCCTTGCCGTAGCCTCCCTCAACAACCGCCACTCGGGCGGTACGTTATGCTGCAAAACCTCGACCTCGGACACCACACCCGCCTTCTTCTGCGCCTCCGCATCCGTCCAAATCCCCAACTCCGGCGTCGCATCCCTCGCTCCCCTCTGAATAATCCTCACAATCTGACTCAGGACCCCAAACTCAATCTTCAGCTTAAAACTATACAACAGCGACTTGAACGTCGTTTGTATCATGTACAAGTTGAGAAACTCCATGGTGAGCAGCGTGGCGTCGAGCAAGACTAACAGCAGATTCATAGCAACGAGCTGCCACATCCACTTGCGCGTCTTGCCGTCGCAAATAACGAGCATGAGTTTTCGCGTTTCGCACAGGTAGACGCATGAAATAAAGATTTCCTGGAGGGTGAAAAGTACCATTTGGATTTTCTCCATGATGCTGTAGCCGCGCGTGTAGATGGTGGGGTTCTTTGTGGTGTACTGGCGCAGGTTGAGGGTTACGGTGGGGACGCAGAGGCAGATGGCGGAGAGGATTATGGTCCACAGGATTAGGCGGAGCAGGTGCAGGTTCGGCGAGATGAGGTGTAGGCGGGAGTAGAGGACCATGGATTGGCCGGGGACCATAAGAACCCAGCCGACGGTAAGGAGGACGTTGTAGAGGTTGGCGTTGTGGCCGACGTTGTTTTGTTTCATCCATGCGCCTGGAGTTAAGAAGAATTAGTATGTCAGTTTATGTTTCCCTTTTTGAAGAGACTTTGTGCTATCCGAATGGATGGCTTACCTGTTGCATAGGGTACGATACTGAGTGCATTGATAATTAAACTCCAAAAGTACAGCCCAGAGTATTTTTTGAAGATACAAAAGATGAGGACTAGAAGTTCGAGCGAGTTGTACCATGCGATTGCTGTAAAGGAAGTCATTGCCCGTGGAAGCACCCGGTTAGCACCATAAATGTCGAAATCAGCTCCCGTGATGCCATTGCCATGCGTTGTGACGTTCGTCATTTTCGCTATGTCATGGAGAAACACGCGAGGTGAGATGTGCAAAACTTTGTGTTACCACAGTGTATACCATATTTACATACTATATGTTCAACATGAGTAGGATGGAGTATCAAGCCATGAGCGAGGTAATCGTGTGTCAGCAACGAGTTTCGTTGATAATTGGGTAGTTTGGGGGCCATGGGGCTTGATTGGCGGACATGTGACTAGTTTTCTGCAGCAAGGCAAGAAGCGAGCGTAAGTCGGACTACGCGAATAGATCGTAACGCTATACTTAGAAGCTTGACGAGCTATTCTCTGATAGCAAGATGCGATAAGCTTTTGCCAAGTCCCATTAGGACGACCGGCAAACAAGCGTACGCTACGGAGATGCACGTCTTCAAAGAATGCATCACGTACTCTGGGTTCAGCTGCCTTACTAGGGATGGCTCGAGGCATGGGGCTGGTTGTGTACCTCTCAGTAAACGGTTAATGGATGTCAATGTGCATACATTGCTTGGAAACTTCTTTATTACAAGGATTTATTCACAACACCGCTATGCGATTGAGATGTTCATATATGCTACAAACCACATGATAAAGTATGCGTGATTTTGGAACAGGGTTCACATGCATATATCAGGAAATCGAACGCTAGCATGAAACGCCTTGCATGCTATGCTAGTGCATTGTCCAAATTGAACAAAGTTATTCAAAATCAAGTGTTTAGTTCTCTGCGTGACCCGTGGGGCCTTGATCCGTGTCTGTAAGGCATTGTTAGCAACATGCGCCGAGGAAGACACTTATCCACATAAGTACTCACAATCCATTGTAACAAAGGCACGATCTACCTCCTTCAACCCCTCAAGACAATACTGCAGGGTTTCTGCAATGTCATGACATGTCCTCAACGGAGTGTTCTCTTTCATGAGCACGTCAATCTCTACACAGACGCCGTCACCAGCGTGGTAGACCTTGATGCTCTTGAAACCTTGAACAAGTGGTGCAAAGCGGTATGCCATGAACATCATCTTGCGCTCTGTGCGGGTATCAGCAGCTTCTCCAGTAAGACGAGCAACGTTTTCAAGACAGGTGCATGCCCAGTCGTAGATGATGTACAGGGAAAGGCAAGCAGCACCGACAGGATCGAGCCACCAGACATTGACCTGGGCACCAATCAGGGGAAACAGAAGGGACAAGGTATTAAAGTAAACATCTGTTCGGGTTAGCCCTGTAATACTTGCAGTATGTGTGAGTGAAACTACCTGTCTTGCAATCCTGGGCGAGTGCCTGCACTTGTGTTGTCTTGACCCTGGCGCATCCAATCCAAATTGTTCCCTTGACAACAATGGTGGATACCATTGAGAATATGGCTGCAGGTGGGAGCATGGCTACGCTGTGGTCACCACTGGGCAGCAGCTTCTTTACTGACTCTTGAAGGATTTGAAGAAACGAAATCACCATGATGATAGAGAAGACGAGGATGCCAATGGGCTCGAAACGCTTGCGACCAATAGGGAATCTTTTCTTCAGGGCCTGCAGACGCCAGCCCACTAGCTTGTTCGTAGTCCAGATGATGACTGTGCAAAGCAAGTCGAGAGCGGAGTCAACAAGTGACGCGATCAAGGATAGCGACTTTGACCAGATGGCTGCAACGCCCTTGGCAGCGAGCAGGAGAATATTGACCAGGACATTGATCTGGGTTATTGTGAGTTTTGAGCTAGACGACTTGCAACTTGGAACTCACGTTGATGGCCCATTTCACGTGCTTGGCTGACTTTCGGCGTTTCTCGCGCTCGTCTTCGGGTAGGAATGGTTCCAAATCTTCTCCGCTGAGACCTAAGGGCCCTCTGTCCTCGGCTACACCGTCGTGATCAGTATCCCGGGGGTTCATGCTGTCGACAACGTCGTCGGCGAGTGAGGTCACGACCATGTCCACCTCAGCCCAGTCGTCGATGCGTTCGTTTTGTTCCTCGTAGAATTTGCGTACTTGCTTATTCTTTATGCTTTTGAGCTACAGCGAGCATGTCAGCATCCGGCGTGGGTAGATGGAGCTGCCAACATACGCTCTCTTCGCTTTTCCTGTATACTTCAAACGCGTCGTGGTCGATGCTATCGATCAGCTTGCGCTTCAGGCCATTCGCGTGGTTGTTCCTCAACGTCTGCTCAATGGCATCGCGAAACCGCTGCCTCGGCTTGATCTTGTTGGTAGCTCCATATCCGCTTTCCAGGTCGACACGCTGGTACTTTGTAAATTGTTCGGGGTCGCCGTAACTGTTGATATTGCCCTTGGTGTTGCCGGTGCTGAGAAGTCTGCGTCTACCTCCAACCATTGCTGAATACTAGTAGAGGGTTTTAGAGGCTGCAAAGTAGTCCCGGTTGCTGAACGACAGGAGGGGCGGAATGCGGAGGGAAGTTAAGGGTGTGGTCGAGTATGGTTGAGAAAAGAAAGCACACGAGGAAGACACGACGCGCAGTCAAACCAAGGGGGGCACACAAGGTCGGTGACTTTTGAGGGGTGGATGCATGATAGCGTGAGAGAGCGCATCATCGTCAGCAGTAGCCAGGCGGAAAAGGACCGTGTCCCAGCGAGGATGTGCCATTCTTGGTGGAGCTTGTGCGGGCTTGCATTCAACGCGCCAGAGGAGAAGCCATGAATGACATCATCATCCTTGGCAGGCACCAACCGCAACCATCCCATCGCGCTCCACCATCCACTGGTCAGTACGGGAACTGACGTCAACCCACCTCGATATCCACACACGTTTCGCGTTAAAAACAACCCTGTCAAGACCTCCTTTCATCGTCAACACACGATCCACTGTGCCGATTATCCGAAAGCCAACAACCAGCCACTCGGGACACTTTCCTCCCGCCCCTCCCGCGACCCATCCAAGTTTCCAGCACATGCTCTCGTCACTCTATGGACTACTAGTATTATTATACATACTTACCTACCAGACCCTGTGGATCGCAACCTCTCGACGACTTGTCGACTTCTTATAGACGTGCACATGGACTTCATGCCTCTACTACAACCACATGGCGGCATCACATGACCCTCCAGCTAGCCAAGACGTGATAAGCCCGCCGGTACTTTCGTCAACTGCTTTACATAAGCAAGGTCACCCCGCAATCTCTCTTCATGTTGCCCCGAGCCGTCGCCTTAGCTGCAAAGGGAGAGGCGAAGCTCGCCAAATCACTTCCCATGCTTCCCGCAGCCCACCACATCACATCTTATAACACGCCCATGTGTCCTTTTGCATCGTGAGCCTCCTGCCTCCAAACCACTCGCCATGGCACCCCCAACAGCCCAGCATCGCCGCAACGGCGATGGGAAAGTCTTGTTTCTCTATGCCATCCTCGCTCTGATAGGCCTATACACTATGCGTATCGTGACCTCCATGACCAGTAACCCTGTTGGCTTCATGGACATGTTCGCGTCTCGCAAGCTGCCTGATGGCACCCCTCTCAAGACAGACTATACCGGCATTAAGCTCATCGACACAGGCTTGGCTTTCTTAGTATCTGCATTTGTATTCGGTCCCCTGCGATCGAACGAGGCCTACTACTGGCAGCAAATCCACTTTTTGCCTCAGCTCGCGCCCCTCATCGCAATCATGAATGTTGAGGCCTGTCGAGACGGGAACCAGGGTAAATGGCTGACATAGTGAGTTGTGCACAGGATAGGCGGTATTCAATCGGATATCGCAGGATACTACTGTCCTGTTACTGACAATCCATAGTACTGCCATCTGGGCATTCTTTTACCAAAATGTCGGAGGCTCTTTCGTCATCACCATTTGGTGGATGTTGTTCCATTACCAAACAAGTCCCAAGTCTTACTACCAAACCGGATGCACGGTACCGCTGGCATATGCTCGGGTCATGTTACCAGCAATCGTATTTCTGTACATCATTCCCACCATTGCCATTTGGTACCCCGCAGACAAAAGCATCTCCACACTGCAATCCGTCTTGGCGTTCTGGCAATTCACCCCCATATTCGTCAACATCCCGCTCTGGCTCGTCTCCCTTACCAGCTCACTAAACACAACCAACCAAAAGAAAAACGCCGACGTGTTTCATCTGAGGATCATGTACGCGGTTTTATTCTTCTTCTCGGTAGCAGTGCACTGGTATAGCATCTACGGAATCTCCGTCTCCGAACATCCTGATGCAAATTACGCCCGTGTCTTCATCCCTAGCACCTACACCTGGAGCAAGGATATTCCCTGGGGCTTGTTGTGGATCTTCCAATGGGATTGGATCGTTATTGGCATCATGTATATTATCCCTTCTTGGGTCGCAGCCTGCGACGTCCAGCGGATGAAGAAGGGCGAAGCCTCACTAGAAAACGTCTTTGAAAGCATTCTTATGATCATGACAATTGCCATTGGCGGTGGTCCAGGGGCTGCCCTCTCAGCAGTTTGGTTCTGGAGGGAGGGTAATCTGGCCGCGATTGAGGGTGCATCGGCAGTGAAGAAGGGGCAGTGAGTAGATAGTATGGTGAAATTCCACACGGTTGAAGTGACAATAAAACCACTGGTGGATCAGGAGATGGATGACCTTGAAAAGTCACTCAGAGTGATCTCATAGTACTTAGGTCATATCAAAGTTGCTTTTACTCTGTGAGAAACGTTGTTCATACTCTTTCTAGGATCAGCGCAAAAACATCTCTGACATCCTCTAGTAACGGCGACTCCAGTGTTTTCTCCCAATCATCCTGCAATATACTCTCCAACACACCAACCCCAATATCCACCAACTTCTGTGTACCAGCCACATCTGTCCATTCAACACACGTAGGCCAGAACGCCACATGCACTCCCCAATGCACCACCATCCGCCTTAGCCACATCTTCCCCAACACCTCACCATCCTTCCTCTCAGCAACGTATGCGCGCAAAAACGCCGCAAGCAAACCTCTCCCTCCTCGAAACCGATCGAGCAGAAACGCCTCCGCGGCAAATTGCCCTACATCCGTTGCGCTGGTACCTCTGCGCACCATTTCCCAATCCACAACCGTGAGACTGGCTGATTGAGCCTCGTTGCTACGTACGAGCACGTTGCCGGGCCAGAAGTCGCCGTGACACACGCACTCATCATCCGTGGCGAGTAGACTGCCAAAGTTCTCGTTGATCCGGTGCGCGAGTTGAGTGTCGTGGCCGAATTGCTCGAGGGCGAGGTGCAGGTTGCGGTAGGAATGGCGGTATATAGTGACGCCGATGGGATTGTTTCTTGCGTTGCTATCTTGGCCTTCGAGTGTGAGAGAGGTGTTGGTAGAGGAGGTGTGCAGTGCTGCGAGCCAGGTTGCTAGGTGCTGGCTGATTTGTGAGGGGTTGAGATCTGGGTCGGTGTATGCGTCTTTGAGGTTGCGGGTTCCGCTGTCTTCAATCTCGAGGAGCTTGTTGTTCTTGTTGTAGCTTAGGAGTTGGACGGCGTGTACAGTTGTGTTTGGTGGGTCGGCAAAGAAAGGCTTGTTTTTGGAGGCGAGTTGAGTGAGGATTTCGGCTTCGTAGTCCATTCGAGTGGGGTCAAAGGCAAAGCTCTTGTTGCTGTGGAGGTATGGTGCGGCGTGCTTGAAGATGCTTGTGGATCCATCTTGTTTTGTGCAACGGTATACGTAGTTTGCGGTGCCACCTGAAAGTAATTTTACACTGATGTGTCCTGACTGGGTCGCAGAAAGAAGGCTGCTGAGCCCTTGCTCCGTTGTGAGATCGCACGGCGATTTCATGTTGTTCTTGGATGTGAGATGAATAAAGTGCTCATAGGTCTCCTAGAAAGAGTCGTCGTTCACCTCACTCTTAGTTAAACAGAGAATAAATAGTCTTAGTTACGATTGCAATCATCCTTAGCTACGACGCTACACCAACATACCTACCGGCCTCGCATACAATCCTCAGCATGCAATCAGTATGATTACACATGAGTCATTCGCCAAGGTGCGCCAGATCACCAACGTTGGTAGGTATTGAGCAGGAAACAAGGTGGGGCAGTTCATCCCAAAACATATTAGCTCCACCTGATCTTAGAGCACGTATTCATCGTGTGTATTAGCATGATTCCTTCCATAAATATGGACTAGCTATGACAAAAAGAGCAACTGCAAATTTCTGAAAATTCCATCGGATTTCAGCCCAATCATGCATTTCAGTTCCTTTCCGTTGCAGCGAGTAAGATGCGCGGACGTGTTGGGTATCCCCTTCTTGGCTGACCGGTTTATTGTATGTTACACGAGCCTCAGCCTTGTCATGTAGTGGTTCACGCCTCACTCAGATTGTCGGCTTATATGTAACCTCTCACAGCCTTCTTGTCTCATCAACCTTACTTCACTCATTAAGGCGACCTATTTTGCAGTTTCAGTGCTACAATGACTACGCACAACGACGAAAGAAGTGAAGAGCTTAGTAATGTCACTACTGTGGGGGATGGAGGCCAGGAACGCGTTGATGGAATTGTCCCCTTGATGAGTGGCTGTAATAATCCACCAGAGAAAGATTGCGGGGATCCTATTGAACCAATTAACGTTGCCAGCTCTGATGCCCAGACTGAAATTGAATCTGGTGAGTTCAGGGATTCTATGGGCTGACTTGTGCCTGAGAGACCGTTTTCCTACGAGGCGGTAGAGAAAATTAAGGAGAGGCGTATGCATAGTTTCAAGTGATTTGCTGACAACCACACAACAAATAGAGGATCTCATCATTGAAACAATCAAAGCGATGAAAATTCCCGCCAATGAACTCGTAATCTACCGTTTGTTTCAACATTTCGAAAAAGAGATCAGAGATATAATCCAAAGATGTAATCATGAAACTTCTACTGAAAAATTCATATGGAAGGTCTTCGAAGAATGTTACAAAGAAGCTGTCAGTGCTTCCGGTACTCTCAACGCTCACGACTTTGTCGACCATTTGAAGGATTCATCGTGGATATGGTTTCTTGATCCCGATTTTGCGAGCCAAGATCATGCTGGGCATTACAAAGGAGAACGATCATGGGTATACTTTTGGGTCACAATCTTAGAATTACCGTCTGTAGGACCTACACTGTTTTATCCCCAAAACAGCAGCGATATCGACCTCAGCAGCCCAAACACTACACCGCCGTACCTGTTTCGAGTTTTTGACTGGAAAAGCTCTGGAAAAAACGATGAAGAAGTCATGGCATCTTCGGAATATGCCTCTCAAACCCAAACAAGCGTCGTAAATGACTTGCTGGACATGGAGAACCTGAAGGCGACAAGATTACTATCTTACCATATTGGTGATAAGTGGACTCGCAAGAATGACGACCAAGACAACTTGGTGTCTTGGACTAATTCACTACTTTATGCTGTGCAATATGCAACATATAGACAGCATCGCCTGTCACTCCTTAATACCGACATCAAGATATGTATGGTACAAACCAGTCAGTTTCCTCAAGGACAATTTGTCCGCGACATCGAGCTGCTCAAAAAATACCTTCCCATTGCTAATAACTTGGGCGGAGAAGTAAAGAGAGTTTTCAATCGCCGTCTGTGTAAGCAAGAATTCTACAATGGCGAGTACTTCTCGCAAGGAGTGGTGAACCACGCAGGTCGGTCCTGTATAGTTTCTCTGAAGCAACTGGAAGATGCTGGTATCTTCAGATTGTATCCAGAATTGAAGAACCCCAAAGATTCTAGTGGTTATATTCGAAATGCAATACGAGTATGCGATCTACGTCGAGAATGGTCTGAGGAGCAGACAACAACCGAAGAGGAGATCTCATATGCGCTCAATATTGCACAGGAATGCTTCGAAGGCTTTGACGCAAGCGACATAGCTTGCATACTGTTAGGGTTTAGGAATCGTAAACTATCAGGTGAGTAGCATCATCAGCACTTCTTCTTACATCTTTTCTGGAAAAAGGATGCAACCTAATAAGCAAAGATAAAACCAAGCTTACCATCAATTCTGCTCCGTCGTGGGCCAACAAACCGGTTGAAGTCGGTCGATATTGGCAGGCATTGGATATATTCAAGCATTTACAAGAAAATTTGGGACATAATGTAGAGATGCGAAATATCTACAGGGTTACCAGCAGTGGTAACAGGATCATTAGCCGATTACAGAAATAGTGTGCTCTGGTAAATAAATTCTTGAGTCTTTTGTCCCCAAACTGTGTCCTATCTAGTTTTTCGTGGCAATTGTAATTTCAATACATAGCCCTGAGTAAGTAGGATATGGATAAATATTTCCTTATGAAGCTCTTGCCACCAGCATCTAATCTGCAATCGAACCCTTAATAAAACAGAATAGAAAATTATTCAAATGTCTGGATGTTATTTTTAAGATGTCTATTTAAAAGAAGTTTATTATGAGAACGACTCAATATGTGTTAGAAAAGTTCTATACGCTAATCCATTCGCTGTCAACAGTCTCATCTCAATGCTTCCTCATCCACAATACTGCCCAGCCAAACAACCTATAAACAACAACGATAACAAGCATGTAACCCACATACTTCCCCATGTCCCCCGTCTCAAACCCATACACACTCAACACCGCCTTACCCTCAACCAAACACTGATCCTGTAGTGCACTAGGAAACATGCACTGGCACCCCCCATCCACCAACCGCTCACACTCATAGTTCCTCTTTCCAAACTCATTAACCATCATACCCCGAAATACATACGCCTGGTAGTCGATATAATGAAAAACATACCGCCAAAATACATTCAGCGTCTCCGGCTGGACCATAAACCCATTAACACACATCCACAACCCATTCGCAAACGCTGTCGCCGCCAGCGCAACCACGAAAATCGGTATAAGCGACGAAAGCAACACAACCAGCGACTCCGCCGCCAGCAAATCGAGAAACAGCCACAGCACCCACACCCAGAACCCCTCAGCCGTCGGCCGAAAGTTACCCAGCCAATAACTTATCACACTAAACAATATCGTAATAAGAAACAGATACGGCACCCCGACGACGAAATTCGCAATCATAAACGACGTGGGACCGTACAACCCGTTTGCGCGTTCTTTGGTGTAAATGGCGAGATCCTCGAGGTACGCGGGAATGTAGGCGACGGCCATGAAGGACATGAATGCGCCGCCGAAGAAGATGGCGTTGGTGAAGGACTGGATGTTGGATTGCGTGGGGGACAGACGCAGCCAGACAGTGCCCATCATTATGGCGAGACCCATGTACATGGCGATGCGGAGACCGTAGGCGACGATGTCGCGGTGGGATTTTATGAAGGAGCGGTGGATGAGGGTGAGGGGGATGAGGGTTGGGTTGGCGGTTTGGTGCGTGGCGAGCATTGTAGAGAGGGGTGGGGAGGAGGGTTGCGAGTTGATTTTGGAGGTTAAGGTGGTTGCGGCGGGGGAGGTGGTCCAGGAGGCGTGGAGGTGGGTTAGACGTTGGGATGCGGCGGTGGTGTCGGTGGAGAAGTCGGTGTTTACGAGATCGATGACGAATTCGGCGGGATTGGTGTATAGGGGCATCTGGTGAGTGGTCATGTTAGCTTTCTTTTCACTTTTCAATAGATACTCCTGGAGGTGAAGTTGTTGTACATACTTGGTATCCCACCCCGGCGAAGTACTCTCCAACCTCTTTTACCGCACCGTTGTATACCACTTTCCCCCTGCTCAGCAACATGAGTTTATCGAAGAGCTCGAACGTTGTCGTCGAGGGTTGATGGATAGAAGCAATGACAAGTACCCCGTGCTTCTTCGCAATGTTTCTTACGAAATTCATGACTTCGTAACTAGCCGCAGAGTCGAGTCCACTGGTGGGTTCGTCGAGAAACAAAATTCTTGGACTTGTGATGAGCTGACTGGCCACACTCACACGACGCTTTTGGCCGCCAGATACGCCTTTTCGGATCGGCGTTCCGATCAATGTGTCAGCTTGGTTCTGGAGACCAAAGGAAGACAAGAGGCTGGATATGCGAGCCTTGCGTGCTGCTTTGCTTATTGAACTATCGGGTCAATCGTCAGTGAAAAGCACTAAGAATATATGGTACGATTGAAAACGTACCTGGGCAGTGCAAGTTCAGCTGCAAAATATAGTGTCTCCCTGACGGTCAAGGACCCGACAAGTGCATCTTCCTGTTCCACATAGCTACTCAATTTCCTAAACGTAGCCAATGTCGTCGGCTCCCCATTAATCCTCAGATCCTGACGGATAGTCGCCTTTGGCATGGCCGCCCGATGAGCAAGTACATTGAGCAGTGTCGTTTTTCCCGAGCCACTGGGTCCCATGAGAGCGAGTATCTCTCCCGCCTCCAAGACACCGCTAACATTGGACAGGATATCCAGCGGTTGTTTTGAAGCGCGATCCTTCACAGTGACAGTGACATCCTGCCAGCTAAAACTCTGTACGACATCGTTGGTAAGATGAGCAAAGTCCGCAGTATCAGTTCCCTTTTCCACATCCGGGGCTTCGCCTGTAGACATGACGAAAAAGGCGTTTGGTACTTCCACGGGAAACTTTTCGATAACAATAATCAACAGAGAAATGATATATATGGTGAAACCAACGCAACGAAATCTGACTAAAAAAGATATTAATACAACAAATAACCCCCTCCATCCGCCCTATATATCATCACTCAGCCTCACACCCTCACATTTAAGGCCCCCAAACCCCCATCCATCTCCACTCCCGCACACGTATCTGACATCGGCGAGTAAACTCTTTCACCCAAACACCTTGCCTAAAAGAAACACCCGCCTGAGATGATACCCGCTAGCATCCCTCCGATGGGCCCTTCCCAACGTCGAACCCCGTTTCCACAGGGTAGATGAATCCAGATGCTTTCCTGACTAGGAAAAAAGCGGAGGCGCGCACGTATCTACTGTTACACTACATTAGGCCACACTATGCTCCGCAGGGCTAAGCGCCGTGTAAATGCGAGAAGGATGGCAGCTGAAAAACAAGCGCGATGTTGCCTGTAAGCAATGGCCAGGCGCACATGTGCGGTGTGTGTGGGTGCGATGTGAGATGGGGGTGTAAGACGGGGAGTTTAATTCGTGATAGGTGGATAAGGCTGAAGTCGCCGTTTGGATACAAAGGCACATTTTCACAATGACTTGTTAGTCACATCGAGAATACTAGAATAAGGCTCAGCGCAAAACCGAAGATTGTACAAAAGTCCCTGCATCTCAAGATGAAGAAGCAAGGGTCAGTCTGACCGAGATGCGTCCATCCACACTAACCAGGCTGTAAGAATAGTACGTAGGGAAATCTCAGCCTCAGCCCTTTGCGGCGTTTTTTTTTTGCGCTGGCAGCTCAGGTCCCCGGACCCCAGGCTAAACAAAACGTCGGCGAGGTATTTCGCTGTTAAGCAACGAAAAACCGGGCCGTGCGCCGAACAACCTCGCCGACATTTTTATTTTGTGGCGCAGCGAAGGAGCGGCAGCGTGGTTGCGGCGCTGGCTAACTTACCGAAAAAAAGAACATTAAACGGTGTAAGACGTGTAAGCATTAAACGGCGACAGACCTTGAAGATGCCGAGTGGGGGCGCAACGAATAAGGCTGAGGAAGTACTATTTACAATGCATGCAATCCTATTACACTACAATCTCTCATTAATGAATTGAAGCCACACAATCCTTCTGACCAACTGCTCGCCGTTTAGTACATGAACTCGCTGAGCTCCAGTAGCTGCGCATCCAGCGATCGTTTAGCTTGCACGCTAGCCTCTCTGTTCTCGGCGTTCAGCCTCTCTTCATATGTCATTTGGAGCAGTTTCTTGACGTCTTCCTCTCCGAACCTCTCGCCGGGGACGCCGAAGCCTTTGCCGTACTGTCTTGCTCTTGCGACAATGGCCTCAGGGCCTGCTGTGAACAAATCGAAGAAGAGTGCGGCGTAAGGAAGTATCGCGCCGTCCTCGATGTTCTTCAGGTTCTGCTGCAGAACAAGAATGTTGAGTTGCATGAGCGCGCAGCCGTTGGTGTTCATGCGCTCAATCTTGGAGGTGCAGAGAGTGAAGAGGTATCTATCCATCAATGACGCTAAACCACGCGTGATGTGACTATACGAGGCTGCAGGGATATATGTTGAGACTTCTGTATCGAAAGACACGAGAGTTGAGTTAAGAGTGAGGACTGTTGGGTCGGGATCGTTGAGAAGGGTGTCGATGTAAATGTTTGGTTGTATACTTGCGTCGAGTGAGTATAGTATCGTACTGCGGATCGCAAGATGCAATGTGCGCAAGGCACGAGTCGAGAGTGACCGATACGTCACTACTACTGCATCGAAGATACTACATGGGATAAGTTTATATCTTGTCAGTGAACATGTACGATACTTACGCAGCAGTTTCTGTGCTCAACGGCAGATATACAGGAGCACCTTGGGGTCTTGGGTCAGAAGACGCAAGCTTGGTCCATCGCCTGTTGTGTTTCTGGCCACTGGTCTCTATGTTGACTGGAGCCGAGGCACGATCACTAATGTGCCTTAGCTGGGCCGTCTTAGTAGCCAGCCACTTCATGCTCGTGTACAACAGGCACAAGTTGATGATGCTCTTCTTGTCTTGGATCATATCAGCCTGGTCCAAGGGTTCATCTGCTTCTACTGCTTCGATGAGAAGGGCGACTTCACTCTCGATAGCATCGTCGAGGTTAGCGTGGTCAGAAGGATCTATTCGCTCCAAACGGGCAATGAGTTCTTCCATGACATCTGACTCTGCCCATACAGCGGGCGCTTTCATAAGACGGCCACTGGGCGTGGGTTTTGAGCGGCCGACAAGGGCTTTGTACCAACCTATGCACTTTTGGGCATACGTATCCATCTGATTGACAATGAGTTGGGAGAATGCTTGATCATGCGGAAGGTTGTCGAGCATTTTGCAGAATGCTGTGATGAGAGAGAAGAATTGCGCAGTGCCCTACAAAGTTAGCTTTGGTGGAACCACTGTTAAACAGACGCATACCTTGAATATGGGCTTTTTGGAGTGTCGTGCCCATTGTGGGTCTTCAGCAAAGGCGTCAAGCTCAATGAATGTTTGTGCACATAGCTCAATCAGGGTCTCGTCGAGCTGTGGAAGGAAGACATTGACGAGGAAGTCGTCCAAGAACGAGGTCAAGGTGCTTAGGCTGATTTCAGCATTGGATGGCACGACCTCCTTTAATCTATTGAGGAAGTCGAGCGAAGGGGGGAGCAAGATGCCCATGTTAAAGACGCTTGGCTCGACGAGAAGCTTGTGTCCGGTGGCGCTACCGTCAAGATTTGTGGTGTTGTTGGTATCGACATCGTCAAGTCTCTTTGAATCAGACACGAGTCCTGGAACAGAAGTCTTGAGGATAAGTTCAAGGTCGTTCTTCTCCTTGGCCAGATCCGAGGCCTTTGTATCAACATCAGTCAGCTTGAACATACGCTTGTTCCTATCGCGAGGAGCACGAGAGAATGCGCTGGCAGCGGACGACTTGGCCTGTCCATCTCTATAAGAGGCCTCGCCGTCTGTGGCAAGGTAATCGTGAAGAAGAGAGCGTATCTGAAGAGGGTTAGCAAAACGCTATGAGTGAAAGTTGACGGTTATTACCTCGCTCTGGTAGAGCTTCCACAACTCCTTGAAGCCGCGGGTTAGTGTTGCACTCGAAGACCGACCCTCGCGGCGAACGATGCCCGCTACCACATCATGCACGACCCGATGGCTTTCGGCAATGGCTTCGAAACGTGCATAGAGGGTCCACATCAAGTCGTTGAGTAGGGTTGTTCGGACGTCCTCGCTTTCAATCTCGGTCTTGGACTTGGAATTCTTCTTGGCCGAGTAGGCGCGTAGTATGCTGGGGTGCCGGTGGGCCACTTCGTTGTTGGACTTCTCAACGACCTTAAATAGCTCGACGGGTAATCTCTGCTCGATAGTGTCGATGGCGACCTCAAGGCGGTTCATCTTGTCGAGTGCTTCTATGACGAGCCTGATGTACTGGAAAGTGTCTGATTCTGGGTTGTGGGCCGAATCATCAGTCATCTGGAATTGTCAGCAGGATGTCGCAGATCCGGGCGCGTACATACTAGTTCAGAAGTGTCAAGGCCATCGAGAAAGTAGTATAGCAGCCGACCTCTTGCATCGGATTGTGCACGTTGAGACACGTCGCCCTTGACCTGGTTGTGGGCGTACTCTTTCCACCTGTCTTCGCAATACGGTGATTTGAGGTAGAGATGGCTGTGAAGTTCCTCAATTAGAATGTCAGTCAGAGAGACTTCCTGGTTACTAAGATATGTGCGCAAATCAGACAGGGCACCAATCTTCTCCATTTCAGTTTTGCGGATCATGCGCAGGGCATCTTGAAGGATGTCTACGGCAGTCAAAAACCGCTTCTCTGATATGCGTGCTTCTAGTCTTTCGGGGACTAGCTGCAGCTTTTCTATTGTGTCGAGCATCTGTAGCATGCCATCGTAGTTTTGGGAAGTAGTAGCAAACTCTCTGAGCTCTGGCTTTGCAGTGGAGAGCTGTGACTTGGCTGATACGAGGGAGCTTTTGAGCGTTCTGACACGGTGCTGTGAGCTCTGGAGACTGGACTGGATCTGGTGAAAGGTACCGATGGAGCTATTGAAGCCCTGGTGGTGCTCTGCAATGGGTTAGCCAAGAGCCTAGGTATTGGGGCAAGACAAGGTACCGTTGACGATGCCCTTGAGGGCGTTTTGCAACTGCTGATGGGTCTGCTGAAACTGGTCTGCTTGGTTTGCGAGGCCGAGGGAGCTCGAGTCCATGAGTTTCAGGGCGACTTCGATGGGTACGCACTGGTCCTTTGTCATAAAGTCCCAGTTCTGACGGATAAACTGCAGCACCTCTTCGATGGCCTGGCTGCCCGGCCCATAGTTCGTGTTCCTGGGCCTGGAGCCATTCTGGCGGTCGGCAGGACGGCCCTTGGCTGGGGAGCGTTCGTTGCTGTTTGTGCGTGGAGCCATGCGTGGGCTGCCGTCGCGGGCAGAAAAGCCACTACCGCCGTAACCCCCAGGCCTGCGATCACGGTCGCTGCTTCGCCTTGGTTCCATGTCATCTTCCTGGGCGAGGCCTCCATATCCACCGGGTCGCCGTGGTCGTTCGCGTTCGCCGCTCGGTCGCGGCGCATAGCCGTCTGAAGGGGCATTCATGGCGCCGTACCCACCAGGTCGCCGTGGACGTTCACCGCTGGGCCTACTGTTGTAGCTAGCATCGCTGCCGGCGTAGCCATTGTATCCCCCGCCGTTGTTATAGTTGGCAGCGCCATTGGCATAGCCGCCATTGGCCCCCGCCTGCGAGTAGCCTGGGTTGCGCGACATGGCGCTTCTAGAGAAGTCAAGGGATGCCGATTACTGTGGGCGTCGCGATTATAGTCATATCCTGCAGACGAGAGCCTGGGGCATGGTTGGGGTGCATGTGCTGTGGTTGGTGTCTATGTATGTACGTATGTATGGATGGATGTCACTGCGCATGTTGCGGAGAGCTCGGGGGTGTCCTTGTGCATGCCCGAGTCGAGCGGACAGACCTACTCACGACTGCAACGCACGAGACAGTGCCTGGATGCGGATGCAGACGTGAATTTAGTGTAGCATAGAGCTAGACAGTAAAAGGCAATAGAAATGCAGCAGTCTGGTAAGCGTGTCATACACCTGGCCGCGTCTTTGTCGTTCACTGGGCGGGCTGGTTGGTGGCAGACATGGAGACGGCGATACGCGCCAAGACTCCCTACTAGTCGGAGCTTCTCTCTTTCTCTGTCTCTCTCCATTATCACCACCACGATATCGACGACGACGCGCAGGCTGGCCATTTGCCCTCGACCCGCCCCGGCCTTTCACTCGAACCCCCAATGCCGTTCTAGCATCGCCTCTGCAACATCACCACATCACGCTCCCACCCGCGCATTCGTCCCCCCAGCATGGCCGCCGTCTATGCCAACGGCGCGAATGGCGTCAACGGGGCCGGCGCCATGTTCCCTCCACCACGTTATTCGGACGTGCCCAGTTCCATTACTATCTCGGTCGCCGATGACGAGGGAGGCCAACTCGACGTTGAAATCCCCCTCGACGACCAGATCCAGGACGACCCGACGGAGCTATGCGACATCCTCGAGGCCGAGAAGAGCGCCACGTCCACTTGGGTCCAGGTCGCCGTCGCCTACGCAAAGCACAGACGCATAGAGACGGCCATCGATGTCCTCAAGCAGGCCACCCAGGTCTTCAGCCGCGCCCGCCCGGACGACCGCCTCAGCATCCTCAATGGCCTCTGCTGGCTGTACCTGCTCAAGTGCCGCGAAGCTCCTCGCGTCCGCCCTCGTACGCTGCTCCAAGTGTCGCGTCCTATAAAGCATACCAGCTAACCTTTGTTCCTAGAAAACGCAGACCCAGATACAAAGCTCAAGGAGTTCTGGATCCAGTCCGCGACCGGAGTCCTCAACGATGCCTCGCGAATCAGCCCCTCGCACCCCCCACTCTTCCTCGCGCGCGGTGTCTTGTACCTTCTCAAGGCCTCTCTCCAGGGTCCTGCCACAGCTGCTGGCTCTACTGTCAGCCCCGAGCGCATGGAGACGCTCAAGCAGGCCGCCAAGTGCTTCGAGGACGCGCTGCGAGCGTCAGGTGGAAGGAATCTCATGGCCAAGATGGGCAAGGCGCGCGTCAACTACTCCATGGGCAAATGGGCAGACGCTCTAAAGGCATATCAAAACATCCTCGAGAGCTCTCCAGACCTCATCGACCCAGACCCGCGCATCGGTATCGGCTGCTGCTTCTGGCAACTGGGCTACAAAGACGAAGCGGCCAACGCCTGGCAAAGATCCCTCGAACTGAACCCCCGCTCGAAAGTCGCCCTGATCCTGCTCGGCATTTACAACTTCCAGCAGACCGCCAATCTCTCCACCTCCGACCCAAAGTTTGCTGAGCTGATCAAGAAGGCTACTGGCGAGTTCATCCAGCCCGCGCTCAAGCTAGATAACCAGTACCCTCTGAGTTGCGCAACCGTCGGTAGCTATCTCATCCTCCGCAGGGATGTCAACAAGACCGAAGATGTCGCAAGGCGCGCCATCGAGCTCACAGACACCAATGCCATTGCTAGTGATGGTTGGTACCTGCGCGCCAAGGTCGCGCACCAGCAGGATAACATCGCTTTGGCCGCAGAGTACTACTCCAAGTCTGACCAGGCTCGTGGAGGTGAGGAGCGGGGCTTCATACCCGCAAAGTTCGGATTGGCTCAGATGAACGTGCTAATGAGCAACTATGATGGTGCAAAGTTCCGCCTCGAGAAGATCCTCCAGCAATCGCCCAATGTCGAAGCCCAGACCCTTCTCGGTACTCTCTATGCCGAGGACGTCTTCAATGCCCAGAACAGCAAGTCCACTGAAGACAAGTCCGCCGAGCTAAAAAAGGCCCTCAAGTATCTCGAAAGCGTGCAAAGTGCATGGAAGGACCCCAAGAAGAAGGTAGTGCCGGACCAATCAGTGCTTCTTAACCTTGCTCGACTGTACGAGACCGAGCACCCTGAGAGGAGTCTAAAATGTCTTGAGGAAGTAGAACAGATGGAGATCGAAGCCATTCCACAAGAGGACTACCCAGAAGGCATTGAAGAAGGCCCCGAACTCACGACCGCGCTCCGTGAAATGTTGCCGCCACAGTTGCTCAACAATATGGGCTGCTTCCACTTCCAGGCCGAGCGCTACGTACGTGCTCAGGAGCTCTTCCAAGTTGCTCTCACTGCTTGTGTCAATGCCGAGAACCGCGACGACACAATCGACACGGACGCTCTTGTTACTTCTATAAGTTTCAACCTTGCCCGGACTTACGAAGCCGAGGGTCAGACGGACGAGGCCAAGAAAGTATACAACAGTTTGCTCCAAAGGCATCCCGATTATGTCGATGCCCGGATTCGTCTCACTTACATGGCTCTAAAGGAGAACCCTCAAGACGAGGGCCCGCGAGCTGTCAAGGATCTTTTCAAACAGAACGAGGACAATGTCGAGGTTCGCGCCCTGTACGGATGGTACGTCAACAAGTCCAAGAAGAGGACCCAGAATTTTGCTGCAGACGACGAACAACGACTCTACAAACACACTCTGCAAAAGTCTGACAAGCACGACCGCTACTCGCTCATGGGCATGGGCAACATCCACTTGGCCATTGCTCGTGAGATGCCAAGGACTTCTGAACAGGACAAGGAGAAGCGCCGGAAAGGCTACGAGCGAGCTGTCGAGTTCTTTGACAAGGTTTTGCAACTCGACCCAAAGAATGCATATGCAGCACAGGGTATCGCAATCGCATTGGTTGAAGACAAGAAGGACTATTCCACAGCCCTGCAAATCTTTACCAAAGTCAAAGAAACACTCAAAGATCACAGTGTTTTTGTCAACTTGGGCCACACATACTGCGAGATCAGACAGTATTCCCGAGCAATTGAAAACGTAAGCTCTATAATTCTTCTCTTTACACAACAATAGCATCTGCTGACGCATTGAAGTATGAGGCCGCCCTGTCGAAGAATCGTCACAATGACCCCAAGATTCTGGCCTGCCTAGGACGAGCATGGTACCTCCGAGCCAAGCACGAGCGCAGCATAGCCGGTTTCCGGACCGCGCTCGACTATTCAAAGCAAGCTCTCAAGGCCGCTCCCGCCGATCTTAACTCGCAGTTTAACGTTGCCTTCGTCCAGTTCCAGATCGCCACGATGATCTACTCACTGCCGGAGCACCAACGCACCCTCGAGGAAGTCGATGACGCTACAACTGGTCTTACAGAAGCCATTGAGGCGCTTGAGAAACTCGCAAAGGAGGAGACGCCGCCCTTCCCCCGTGCTGATATCACTTCTCGTGCCAACATGGGTCGCAACACCATGATCAAGCAACTTGAGCGTGCCCGTGAAAAGCAAGCAGCATACGAAGGTGAGAATGCTACGAAACTTGACCAGGCTCGCCGTCTCCGCGAAGCAGAAAAACTTCGCCGTGAAGAGGAGAAGAAGCGCCTGGAAGAAGAGGCTCTGGAGAAGAAACGCAAGTATGCAGAAGAGCAAGAGCGTCTTATTCAGCGTGATCGCGAGCTCATGGAGAAGCGTAATGAGGAAGAGCGCAGGCGCATGGAAGACGACGAGGACAAGGAGATTCGCAAAGCTGAGCGTAAAGCACGCGGACCAAAGGGACCCAAGCGCAAGAAGAAGGATGCCGACTCGGACACAGATGGCTTGCCTTCTGACGACGATGAGCCACACTCAAGGCGCCGAAGGACCACAGTCAGCGGTACTGAGGAACTATCAGATGGTGAGCGACCACGTGAGAAGAAGAAGAGGAAGCTCGCCCGCAAGAGTGAGCCCTCAGGCAAATACAAGTCTGCAGAATTCATTGACGACGAGAGCGACGACGATGACGGCGCGGCGGCCCCTGTAGATGATGCCGACAAGGACGATGCAGCTCCCGCTGGAAGCGATGACGAAGGCGTTACTGCTGCCCCTCGGCCACGCAAAGCCCGTGTCGTCGACGATGAAGAAGAGGATGACGATGATGGTGCAACAGCAGCTCCCAAGTCAAACGACGTTGCCATGGACGATGACGAAGACGAGTAAAAAGTCGCTTCAAACACTAGTTTACACACGGGCACGACATGTCATGATGATCTGAAAGGGAGTGGGTTCAGGTCTTTTAATCATCAGTTAAATTCGGTGGCGTTCTTTTTCGAAGACCCCCATTACCTCATCTTGCATCGCTTTTTCTAAATTATTTCAAGGCATTTCCTCCTCATCTGGTCTAGCTCTCTTTTACGGATTCTTTTGCATCAGGGCTGTGGCGTCTAGGAGCAAGGGGGCAGTAGGTATCTTATTCTTCTTAATGCCAACCATTTTTTGATCTGCTTCTTTTTGCGATGCAAATGGCAAATGGTGAGTGGTGGGTGGGGAAATTTCCAGGGAGTGAGATGAGAAAATTTGTGTACCATTGACTTGGTAGAGGGTCAACTTAAAAAAGCTTCTTTAGTACACTACACAATATAAAGGTTTCGTCGACCGATTAAATTTGCTTGTGAGAACCATTGCTAGCACATGTTTGAAGAACCAACTGACAACAGTCTGCCATCTCAGAGCGCCCATTCGTCCTTGTCGTCATTCGCGCTGATAAATGGTTCGTTGACTAGTTTGACAGCTAACTCACTGCATAACACACTATCACACACGACAAGTCAGCATCTGCGTCCTAAAAACAAAGGGGCAATATCACAACTTACCAGCTACTCCCCACCAGCGCATCCAGCTCGCGAATCGCCTTCTCCCTACTCGCCCCCGTCTTAATCCCCTTCTGCACCTCAACCTGCAACTCAGCAATGCGCTTCCCACGCGCAATACCCGCAAGCTCCACCACCCTCTTAGCCAAACAGTCGCTATGGAATGCGTGTTGGCAGGGGAAAACAAAGAACTGGCGAGCCAACAGTGGCAAACCACAGACATAGCAGCGTTCACCTGGCTCAACGATAGCGTATCGCTGCTCAAGTGCCTTGATGTCTGACTTGATGTGTGTAGCAGTTGCCTCGCTATCGTCCATTTCCTGCTTGAGATTATCGATCTTGCGGCTGTAGTCTTCGAGGGCTGCGCAAATCTCCTCCTTAAAGTCGTCAATGACGACAAAGTCGGGGAAGAAAGGTATCAAGTCTTCTATCCGGAGTAAATCGACTCGCCGTAGAAACTCAATTGCTGTCTTGATGCCGCTGGACTGGGAAATGACCTTTTTGGCAATGGCGAGCCAGAGCTTCTTGCGAAGAGCGGGCTCAGTGTTTGAGCGGTCGGCGACGGAAGATGCAAGGTCTACTTCGTCGTATTTCAGGGCCAGGTCTACGGCTTGCACGTATTGCTGCATCGAGCTGTAGATGTGCACGCAAGACTGTACGCGCTTGTGCTGGATACATAGGCGAAGGGCAAAGTCAGCGTCGTAGTTTTGCTCGTGAGCAAGTGATTGACCTTCCAGGTAGGCGAGCAGCGCTGATTCATCCTTTGTGGAATGTGATGCGTAGATAGAGATAAGAGTATTGTGAATTGCAGCGTCTGTTGAGTTGCGTTGGTTGATCTCAAAGAGGAGGTAACGAACGGCCTGATTTGAACTCAACGGGGCCTTGGTCTGGCTGTTGTAGTTGAGGAAAGCCGGGATGAGCTTCTGCGCGTCAAAATTGGAGTGCCGCATCATAACATCAACAAGCTCGACTGGCACATGCGCCATGAGAACAGAGCTGTACTTGTAGAATATTTCTGGGTCTGTCTGTTTCTTAAGAACACTCAATGATTCTTGCCAGCGCTCGCGCTGAACCCAGTATGAGAGCACGTAATTATAGTCGTTCACAACTGTCGCAAAGAACAACAATTCTTCTTCCCGGCCGTGACTGCTGATGATGTCGTATACCGTCTTTCGATCCAGATCTCCTTTGTACTTTGATACAAAATCCTGGTACTCTTTCCGGATCACTGAAAGCTGGTCATGAGTCTCAGCAGTGTTCATGCTCTCGGAAAGTTCTGCTTTTGTCGTAATAGTGTCGTCTAGCGTATTGAGTTTCGCCATGTAGAGCTCAATCAGCCACACAGCCACCATAGTCCGTTGCATGATGGCACCTTTTTTCAGCGTTGACAGTTTGGTCACCAAGTACTTCCGCAGGGCGTCTTGTTCACCATTGTCGATGAACGTCAGCGCAACTTGTTCAAAGGGTTTTGTACTTCGCCCATAGACAGTCGCTGCTTCCATGTATTGGTTCTTGCCGACAAGGTAATCACCAGATGCTGTAGCTACCGCATCCTTTTGCGCTGGTGTTTTGGCGTACTGTGATGCCGCCTCGAACTGTTGCGACTTGAGCATGATCTTCCAGACGTCTCTACTCTCATCCGTTACGACGACTTCGAAAATCTCTTGAGTCGTAAAGAGCCAATATGTGTTCTTCTTCAGGTCTGCCACCAGCCCTAGTGCACTTTGTCCCTGGTGAAGCACCACCTGATCGAGAACAACGGTATCATCGAGGCGATTGATGGCTACGATCCTACCTTCGACAAGTTGGAGTATGTGCCATTGACTTAATACCATAGAAGTGACGGCCTCTTGCGTTCTGCGAGCGCGTCCGCTAGCAGTTTGTGAGGGTGGTATCTGGGATCTGGACAGCATCTTTGCGTCACCAAGAACTTTGCCACCAAGCTCAGAGGTATCTTGTGATAAGTACAGTTTCCCATGCAGTACTCCTTGTGATGTCAGCCAACCGAATACTCTTTCCGTCTGCAGGTCCTCTCTGTTGGGGTTCTCTTGATTTTCCGGAGAGACAGCCAGCAAGGAGGTCGCTGTAGGAGCCACATTGGACACCTCGTGTACGGTTGCAGACTCGCTTTCGAAGAGCTTGGAGAAGATGGATCCGCTTCCCTCGTTTCCCTGGCGTCCGACTTTGCCAGAGAAATGTAGAAACGTGGACGGTGTAGCGACAATAATGCGTCGCAGATCCGACCGTCCAGGTACCATGTCTGTCCATAAGCCTGTGATAGGACCATCGTTTGTTCTGTATATGCTCTTCAAGTACCGCTCTTCTCTCCTGTAGAACTCGGACGAGGGCTCAATGTAAACTTCGTACACATTGCCGTCTGAGGATCCAACCAGAATCTCCCTCGTCGAGGCTGTCGGTTGTGAGGGATTCCATGATATGCTTTCGATGACGACTCCTTTTAGTCTCGACAATGCTTTAGGTGTCCGTGACTGTGTGTGGAGATAGTAGTTCTCGGCGAGGGTAGTGGCTATGATGAGATGGGACGCAGAGGGATCTAGGAAAAGGCGCTTGATAACGCCAATCTCCGAAGGCTTCTTGGGCAGATCAATATCTAACATGCGAGTAAGCGCTTGTTCTGTTGGAATGCTCTAGCACTCGAATGTGCAGGACGAACCATCTATGTCTGCAGGACTATCCAGATCTATACGCAGAATACGGCCAGTAGAGAGGGCCAAGATCAGTACATTGTTTGCGACCGCAGCGGCGACAAAGTCAGAGGATATGTTGAACTGCAGAGACACGCGCTCGATATTGAACATGGGGAGCGAGGCATCCTCTTGCATGTTGCTTGTGCTCGGCGGCGCATACCCGCTCGTCATGTCGTACGCCATTCTGGGACGGGGAATCGGCTCGCTACTATTGTACGATTGCGGTCATATTTTGCGCGACCCTCTGCTACTCTTCCTGGTCTCTGAAATCTCCGAGGATTCGGTGCGCAGACTTGTCTGTTGTAGTGGAAGCATCTTGACGGCCTCGGTGACGCCCAAGCTCGCGGAGCTTGGACGTCGGCGATGGAGCGGAGATATGCCGGCATTAGTCTTACGTCACGTGGACTCGCGTTTCATTCGTGCAAATGTCCACCTCAGACTAGGCGAGATGACTAAGAGATGGAGATGACATAACACCCTCACGACTACCATAAAGCACCCTAGGTGATCACAGTAATATTATGTATTCTATTACTGTCAATATGATACCTGGGCTGATTGTCCACGTCAAACTATTTCCTCGACATATCCTGTGCCACCATGCTCCTCACATATGCAGCCACCTTCTCAGCAACCGGTACCCCATGTCTAATACAGAATCCATGTGGCCATCCCTCTGTATGGTCAATTTCCATGATTGGCTTCCAGTTCTCTCCCATACCATCCACCTCCTCTACATCACCTCGACCATATCTGCCGCGGTTGTTAATCAACGCATCTCGTGTGGCATCCGCAACCCAATGATCAGTGCGTGCAAATAAGAAACGCAAAATTGGTCGAGGGTGCGGATGCTTGGTTGGTGGCTCAGAGGCGGAGGCTCCCCAGATTTCTTCATCCCAGATATCGGTGTCGATTTGGAACATTTCATCACGCGCCATGTGCAGCGCTTGCTGAACGCCGTGTGGGGACTTAATGAATGCCGCAGTCGTATGAGCAGCATCTGGAGGAAAGTCCATGACCTTTGCCACAAGTGTAGCTATGAGAGATACGGGAAGTACGAATGTTAAAAAGTACACAAAGAGCGCAGCGAACACTGAAAAATTGGAGTTCTTGAGAAACGGCTGCATCACATGGTTAGTAACGTTCTGTTAGATAAAGCAGTAACATGGACATACAGCAGCCTTCATCCCACTCTCGCTCCGAGCAATATCCACGACTGTAGGGAACAGTCCCACGGCACCAATGACTCTTGTCTCGAAATCGTCACCTGCCAGGCCATGTGCCCTCAGCCTACGAATAATTTCTAGTGAGATGTATGCGCCGACTGAGTGCCCCACCAGGATTACTCTAACGTCCTTTGTACCCTGGTCTTTGACTTCTTCCACCAAGTCCGTCAACTCGTCTTCGGCGTGTCGGATTTGGTCTTGCAGTCCGTATGGCGGCTGCTTACGCCATTTCATCGTCTTGATCTCCTTGGTGTTCATTTCAAAGCCAGACAGACTCCTTCCGTACACCTGAAATTCAACATCGCGATCAGATGCTGTATTGTGGCTCAACACGCCATAAAGATGGGTCAAGAAAGTACGGTAATACTCCACGAGTCCTGGATTACCAGTAACAAAGTAGATGATGTAGGTCCGCGAGGCCGATTTCTTGCCTGGCTCCGGTGGAGTGCGGAGATGTATCAAGGAGGCTGGTGGAGAAGACATTTTGATATCTCAATCTAGGATAAAATATGGAATTAATAGAGAGGATGCAGGAAGACAGCCTCTGAGAGCGATTTTATGGGCGTCTTTTGATATCTTGGCTGCGCTAGGTTCAACCCTAGTTGATGCAGGTGCGCTATGCCTTTTCTGGGATGGCGCAAATTGGAGACAGCCAGACCCTGAGAAAGGGTCGAGGTGAGATTGCCTGCATGTTTTCTTCGCACAGACGTGCCACAAGACAACAGTTTTTAGAATCTCATCACAACATTATGGAATTGTCGTATGCAATTGTCCAACAAGATCTAAATGGGTATCACTATCGGGACTAATAGCTCCAACCGATGGCATCAATTGGGGCAAGGTTCACTCTATCCTGAGGAACAGCTCCATCACGCCCACCATCCTTTCCTTTTGTGCAGCCTTTTCCTTCTCCTTGCTACTATCTTTCCACCTCATTAAGCAGTCTGAAAATACGACTGCGTAGTTTCTCACAATGAGCTGCCGAATCGCCACCTCAGGCACTTTGCTTAGAGTCTTTCTCCTGACGTGGGCTTGCGGACTGGAAGGAAGACTCATGTCTGCACTTGCTCTCTTGTCGTTGGAGCCCTCCGGACGTGGCTTCGATGCTTCTGTAATCTGATTTGCAATGTTGTGAAGAAAAGAGAGAATGAGGAGAAACGTAGCGTTGTGGTTGGGCGCTGAAGCAAGGATCTCCAGGATAGTCATTTTATCATCGTCTGGGGAGGCCGGTACATTGGACTTTTCACGGCGGATAAGCGCTTCTTCCAGTCTTTCCCATAGACTCTTCGTGATAACGCCGTCGGTGAGGCTGGAAAGGAAGGTGACGAGGACTTCGGCTAATACCTCCGTTCGTTCTCTACTACGAGTCTCTGGAGAAAAGGCATCGGCGAAAGGTGTGTCACAGTCTAATGCATCGTAGACCGCTGCGAGCTCATCTTCCCTCTCCTGACTCACGCTAGTTCGCCCTTTGACAAAAGGCCATCCTGCGTTGTCTTGCCAAGGTGCCCTTTCTCCTTCAGTCTTTGTCATCTCCCATTCAGCGAGCGTCCGTTCAGTCAAGTCTTCTATCGCCTCGGTCAGCCGGAAGATTTCCCTAGGCACGCTCCATTTTACCTCGCCACGGGCAGGTATTTGGTGCTGCAACTTGCGGATACCGCCTTCCGGGATTTTAATCAATTTGTCAATGGACCTGGCAAGCACAGAAGGCAGCCAATGAGCGCGGATAGACAGAAAGTGGTCTCTTCCGTTTTCGATACGTAGGACGAGGATTTCGTCTAGGACCGAGTCGCCTTCATTGAGATCACGCACGGAACCCGTATTTTCAATCTTGAGTTTCAATTCGACGTTTAGGACATCGGCGGGCTCGAGGGTGAAACGCTGTTGAACATCATCTAGCGCTGGCCGGTCCAGCGTGTTTTGGTCCTTGTCGAATGCCACACTGAGCCAAGGAGGAAAGGGTCCGGCAGGCTGGCCTTTATCTACTGGACGATTTGCAAACCCAAAGGTGGCTGGGACACGTCCAGTATTGGCTATGGTGATGTTGCGTCGGTAGGACTTTGCAAATTTGACCTCGCCGAAGTCGACTCCCTCAAATGCGTTATCTGGTTTCTTTTCCTCACCGGGCGAAGATGAACCAGTAGTACGTTCCACTGCTACAGCAATGGAAGGTCGACCCTCGTTCTCTTGACGGTCAATCTCACGAGCCACTTCAGCGTGAATAGCTGTTTTGAGGTCAGGGACAACGGAATCATACTGGAGCCGGAAGACGGCGTCTAGTGGCTTGTGATCGGAACTGAGAATGTGCATATGAGTGGTGTAGTACTCGAGCAGTAGCTCAGCCTAGTAGGGTCTAGTTAGCAAGATGCGGTAATGTAGTAAGATTTGTGGTACCGTTATTGACGTACAGATAAGTCATCTTTTGTTTTGATTAGTTCCGGCTCTGGCGTCTCGTTCTCGTCATAATCATCGTAGGTCGCGCCGTCTGTGTCTGGGTCGTACTCATACATGACGTCGTAATCCCCCGGAACGTTCAAGCCCTTTGATGAAACTTCTTCAGCTATTCGGCGTGCAGCCTCCTGTTCCTTGACCTTGGCCTCATACTTTTGCTTGGATGCTCGGGTTCGATATATGATGCGGTCGCACCAGCTGGGACAGCGACGCTTCTCGCTGGAGTCAAAAACGCCAACCTTGCCTATATCGTACTTGTAGGACGGCAGGAACCGGATGGGCCCTTCTTCCCAACCATCATGGAAAGCTTTTCCTTGCTTCATGACTTGGTGCAGCTCATCGTGTGGCAGAAGAGATAAGAGGGTAGTCTGTAACGACGCTGGATCCAGTTCATCAGGCACAGGAGCTGTGTCGCCTGTTTGTTCGGACGATTGTCTCGAGTCATATCCTGAATCGGCGGACGTGGAAGTTCTACTTCGGCTCTCTTGTGAGTCCAGGTCTTGGGTATGAATTGTCAGTAAGCGGCGCACGTCGTCTCCTGGCATGCCTTCGAGACGATAGTTCAAATCGCCGAACCAAAAGGCAAAATCCTCATCACCAAGACCTTCGCCACTAGACTGTGAAGGGCCCAAGCCACCGACGATAGGGTCGAAGCGAGTGCGAGTGGTGATTTGGGCAGCATCCCAGTTCCTTCGGTCTAATGATGCTTTGTCGGCACCAGCTGCAAGATGGGAATTTACAAAGACAAGGCGTGTCGTCTCACCCAAGACAATGCGCGTCGTCACAGCACCCTTGTTGCCCATGTAACCCATGAGGCCTGTACCAACGCTTGTGGTGCTGACATTCTTGATCTGAGGGAAGATTTGTGGCGAGGCATAGATGGCCAACCACAGCCCGATAAGCTGCTGATCTGCCACCAGCTTGTAGTCCTTAGGCAAGGCAGCTTCGAGCTGGGCCTTCCATCTATTTACGGTTGAAGGATCGGTAAAGGGCCTCAGAGCCTCGGCAGCCGAGGTGATGTCGACAATCTCCTGCAGACCTAACACGTAGATGTCGATATCCTCTCCGCCGGGCACAGCTACTGCATCATGAGAGCCAGTGTCCGACACGCCCAACCCGCCAAGGGCCCCGTCTACGCCGCTGCCCTTGATAAACCATTTGCCAATGTCTTGCTCTGTGCCTTTTTGGGCGGCCGTATTCCAGGAGCCGACCTTGATGCGCACAGTCTGCGGGCGCGTGTACTCAGCACGACGGTCGTATAGAGCCTGGGAGAGGGACGTCTGTTGTGTAGCGACAGATGCGATGCTCGGGGAATGCGGATCAAGAAATGCGCCGGGAATGGTGGCATCTAGTCGCTCTGTCGACTGCACAGAGACGGCTTCAGATGTCATGGCGGGGTGGAGGCGAGGAGGGCAAGAAGAGCGAAGGCGGTTGCTGATGCTGGTGCAGTGACGCCATGGTAGGAGTGGAGATTTGATAGCACGGGGAGGGTAAGCGGGCACCTGGCAATGACGACGCTGAGGCTGTTGCGCTGTGGCTGTGGTGGTACTAGGTGGGGCCCAAGCTTGTCGTGGGATTATTGTTCAACACTAATGGCCGCCGTCAGTACACTACTTACTTACATAGTAGTGTATACTATACATACATGAGTATACACATATAACACCACAACACCATGGCGCCGCACCGCAAAGCCCGCGCCAGCCAGCCCCAGCAGCCACCGCCCTCGGACTACGAGACTGATGCCATACCTTCGGTCGACGACATGCCCCTCCCCCCGCCGCGTTCCAACGAAGAGCTCAACTTGTCGGTCCTCCGCCGCCAGTATCCCGCCCTTGCCTCCATTGAGCATGTCACCCCCTATGCCGCTCTATACACTTTCAATCTAGAGACGCAGCAGTGGGAGAAGATGGGCGTTGAGGGCACCCTCTTTATCTGCCAGCTCACACCCTCGCCCATGGGCGCCGAGCGCTACTGCGCCATCATCCTTAACCGCAGAGGACTCGACAACTTCTACGAGGAGCTCACTAGCAGCGACGAAATGGAGATCTCGGATCCCTATGTCATCATTCAGGGCGAGCAAGTTTACGGCATCTGGATCTTTGCTGATCCGCCGCCCTCGTCGACGGCAAACTGCCGCCAGGAAACGGCTGCCAAGATGATGGCCGTCGCCGACAGGGCCAAAGCAAGCCGTGCCGCTCTCCACGGTTCACCAGACGCTGTCTCTTCCACCCCCATGGGCCGCCAGCTTTCGTTGCGAGAGCTCTTTGGTCAGCAACGTGAGCAGGATGCCGACTTTAGCTTGCACTACCACGACAGCCACCCCATGCCGAGCATGCACCATCCGCCACAGCAGCATCAGCAGCAGCAGCCATACATGGCTCATGCCGGTCCTCCGCAACCAGACGTGCTAGGCCAGCTGTTCATGCGCGCAAAGCAAAACCACAATGGCCTAGGGTGATGTGTTTCCGCTCAATGGCTATGCCACGCACTCCCGTTCGAACGCACAAGTATTTGTACCATCCGGAGCGCGCCTATCGATACATGCCTGCAAATAGGCTCCGGCATCGCATCACGCTTGTTCAGTGATATGCAGGTCCTGCTGAGACGCGTCTCCATGCCTTCCGCGTACTCCCTTGGCTGACCTCACATACGGAGAGCAAACATCAGCAACTTATCTGGGTCTCCTGTTCATCCAGACTCGGTGATTTAGTACTTTCATGAAGCGCGCATGGCATCTATTGCCAGAGAAACGTAGTAGGTACATAATGCTGGTCATCATCTACACAGCATCATCAACGCAGGTCTGTTCGGGTGCATCCACTGGACCATGACATTGTTCAGGACGGTCCTTTCACGTTGGTAATTGATAGTCAAAAAGATACCCGTTTTCAAGATAAATCTTATGGTTCAAAAACGCAAAATTTTGGTGTTACGCAAATAGTCTTTTCGCGCTCTGATACCACGCGTCGATGGTTTGATAAGGCTGGCTAGCAATGACCTCACCCCTCCCGCACACCCCTGTCATTTACCCCACGGCGGGGCATCCACTGTCCCAAAAATTTCCCGTCGCAACAGTCCAACATCACAAACGTACAAGACTGCACCACTCAGACACAATCGCATACCATGACAGAAGGTGTCCGAGTTCTCCTTGTCGGCAATGGCGGCCGTGAGCACGCTTTGGCTTGGAAATTACTGCATTCACCTTCGACTGAGCACATTTACGTTTGCCCCGGTAACGGAGGGACCGCAACCCTTTCGTCAAAAGTCACCAATGTCACACACATCAAGGACACCGATTTCGCCGGCCTTGTCGAATTCGCTAAGGAGAAGCAAGTGAACTTGTTGATACCAGGACCTGAGGCACCGCTAGTTGCAGGCATTGTAGATTACTTCAAGGAGAATGGACTCGAGAGCATCAAGGCGTTTGGCCCTTCGAAAAAGGCCGCAACCATGGAAGGCAGCAAGACTTTTAGCAAGGACTTTATGAAGCGACACAACATTCCCACTGCAGCGTATGAAAACTTTAGCAAATACGAGGATGCCAAAGCCTACCTGGACACCATTTCACACTCGGTAGTGATCAAGGCCTCGGGCCTGGCAGCAGGAAAGGGTGTCGTCATACCCCAGACCAAGGAGGAGGCCCACGCGGCGCTCAAAGACATCATGTTGGACCGCGAGTTTGGCGCAGCCGGCGACGAGGTGGTAATTGAGGAGTTCCTTGAGGGCGATGAATTGTCGATTCTTACTTTTAGCGACGGCCGCACTATCAAGTCTCTCCCGCCTGCACAAGACCACAAGCGCATTTTCGATAACGACCAGGGTCCCAACACTGGAGGCATGGGCACGTATGCTCCAACGCGCATTGCACCACGCGAGGTCCTCGATCGCGTCGACAAGGAAATTCTGCAGCCCACTATTGACGGCATGCGAAGCGAGGGCTTCGAGTTCAAGGGCGTGCTGTTCACCGGCCTGATGATGACCAAGGATGGACCAAAGGTACTTGAGTACAACGTCCGCTTCGGTGACCCCGAAACGCAGAGTCTGTTGGCGCTTATGGAGGGCGACCTTGCCCAGGTTATGGTCGCATGCGCAGATGGACGGTTAGCAGATGTCGATGTCAAGGTATCCGACCGCTCCGCCGCTACCGTGGTAGTTGCGGCCGGCGGGTATCCAGGCAGCTACGCAAAGGGCACAGTCATGAAACTAGATGCTACACCAGAAGGTGAGCTACGATCTGATTATTGTAAACTGACCGTATGGGGTGTGCTGACTATAGACAGATGTCATACTATTCCACGCCGGAACTTCCTTCTCCGACAACACACTCAAGACGTCTGGCGGGCGTGTCATCGCATCAACTGCAACTGCGCCTACGCTTGAGGAAGCCGTAGCAAAGGCCTACGAGGGTGTTGAGTGCATACACTTTGAGGGCATGCAGTACCGCAAGGATATTGCGGGGCGGGCGTTGAAGAAGTAGTAAAAATTGCGTACTTGGGAAATTATTGGGCAGTTGGCGTTTTTTTGACGAAGGAGGTGAATACCACATATACACCCGTGTCAGTAGCAAAAATTCTAGGCATCTACAATGGAGTCTCCTACCTTGCTATTGTCTACATTGTATCGATACTAGTTAGCTCCTGGGAAGCGCTCCTATCAGCAAAAGGCTGTCTTTTGCAACCAAAAGAGCCATGATACTGTAGCATGAGGAAATTAGCCCCGGTTCTACCCTCTCAATCATTATTCTCGCTCGAGAATCTTGGAATATGTCTCCTTTTTCTTCTTTTTTTCCTTTCTGTGCTTCTTCTGCTCAGGTGAAGCGGATTCGTCTTCCTTTTTCCGCTTCTTACTTGAGGCATTGTTGTCGTCGTCTATCTTCTCCTTGGCACCAGACTCGCCACCGCCGCCACTATTTACAGCTGGAGTATCTGTACCTTGATTGATCTTGGCCTTTTCTTCTTGCTCTTTGAGCCGCGCCGCCCTCAGCTCGTCCTTCTGTCGTATAGCGTCCTTTAGCACGGGGCTGTCTCGCTTGAGGGCGTCGGCTGCAGCTGCAACGCCAGCCTGGACTTTGTTTTGACCTTCGCCACTGCCGAGCCACTCGTCGTTGTAACCCCACCCTGTGAGATAGATACCCATATGGTAGCATTGAACACTGTTGGAGTCGTACGTCATGGGTTTCTCCTCCTTTGTGATGAGCTTGACACCCTTCCCGAGGACCAGCTTGTTGAGTTGGTCGCGCGCTTGAGGGTTCTCGATAATCTTCTCCCTGAAGCCGAGCAGCTGTGGCGCCCAAAGTTCTGTGAGCCATGCCTCAGCCGCCTCGAAACCGTGCGTTGGGTCAGAAAGAACGACTGCTGCGACGTAGGCCTCGACCATGTCGGCGACGACTTTGTGGTATTGCTTCGAGTTCTTGTCCCATTGGGCCCGGTGCTTCAGTCGATCCGGAAAACCGTACGCCTCGGAGAATTTGCCCAATGTCGAGTTCTCGACCAGACGTTCGCGCCACATGCACAGCTCCGGAACATCGACGTGTGGGAAGCGGTTGTAGAGCGCGCGTGAGGCAATGAGTTCGATGTAGGCGTCGCCGAGCAGCTCAAGACGTTCGTAGTCTAGGCTGAGGTCTCCGCCCAGCGAAGAGCCGGGGATACTGGGGTCGTAGATAGCGGATCGATGGGTGAAGACGGCTTCGTGGAGATGGGGCTCGGCGATGGGGGGCAGAGGGGGCAAATCTTTAGATTCTTGGACTTTGCGATGTACGTAATCGGGAACCGCGACCTGGACGGCCTTGTCGGGTCGCTTTGCGTCGAGTTCGCGTTTCGCTTGCGATGAAGTGCCGTGGTCGCGAGCGCAAAGCCGGCGTCGCAGCTCATTTGCGTGGTAGAGAATTTCCTTGTCTGCTCCAGGAGTGGTCTCTTCGGCGACGAACCTGTCCAACAAAGCTACCAGGCCCGTTTGCATACTCGCCGAGGAGAGTTCTGGTTGCGGTGCATTGCGCTGGAGAGGTGGGTTGTGCTTCTTGCTGTGGTGATCGCGGCTATAATGATTGAAACCTCCTCCACGTTTGTGCGATGCCATGACGGTGCACGAGTGGCCGACCCGGTCCTAACTTTTTTTCTTGTTATGGAAGTGGAAGAGAGCATTAACGACCAAAAAGTTGTATGGACAGGGCGGCGGGCGCTAGTTGCGGGCGCCAAGGGTACCTCCGCCGGCCATTTATGTCGACGGCGCACCCAGCACGAAGACTAAGCATTGCAAGCATAATGGCAGTCCCACGACAGCGGGTGCTGGACCTGATGAGGGTGTGTTGCTTTCTTTTTCATGTTCTTTATCTTCCCGTGTCCAGGTTGTGTGTTGGGTCTGTATTTTGACATGCGCGCAGGTTCAGTGCAAGGTCTTCAACACCACATATAATCCCGAACGCCTGCGCCTAGGATCGCGTATCCTTCATCAGCGCCTCAAGGGCCCGTCAGTCGCCTCATACTACCCGCCGCGGATAGGAACAATTCCCCAGCTGCGAAGCCTGTACCCCGAACGCCAGATCATAGACGAAGCAGAGGAAGACTGGTTAGAGCATCTGAATGTTGCAAAGTCAAGAGGCAAGGGTGCGCCCAAGAAAAAGAGGACTGCTGCCGGTAGGTACCCACTGATGCGGCTTGCTAATATTGTTGCTGACCCTTTGTAGAATCCAAGAAATTTAACAAGAGGAAGTAGGCGGGTTAGTGGCCTGCTTCTACGGTCTAAATGTACAATACAGAGACGTATGCAATCACTACACTTTGCGTCCGCGTGTCGCCCCAGCCACCCTATAACTTACCCTTGGCTGCCTTTTTCTCTTGTGCCGCCCATTCTCTATCAAATTCATCGTCCCACGCTGTTCGGACAACACGGTGCTCGGGCTGTACTGGCACATTCACCTTGTGATGCTCGACTGTGCAATATGTCGTCTTTCCATCCAGACTGGTCATATCGCCTCTAATCATTGCCATTTGCTTGCCTATACTCACCACTTTACTGTTGAGCCTGACCTTTACTCCAATCGGCACGGCTTTGAGGTAAGAAATATTGAGGGAGCGTGTCACGCCGCCCATGAATTCCCAGAAGCCGGGCCGCGCCAGAGGGCATAATGCCGTCGTGGTGGACATGTCGAATATGACGCCTGCAGCTCCGCCGTGCATGACATCTAATTCACCACTCAGTTTAGGCCGCTGGCTATGACAAAAGACGTACTGTTCAGGTTGGAGAAGTTGGGTGCCATGAACATTTCATACGTCACTGTTCCGTCGGTCGTGGCATCCACAAGCTCTAAGCTGTTCATGACTTGGTTGTCAAAGTCCTCGGGATCGTTAGTTCAAGCAACCATTTGTACACCAACTCGCGCATCTCACAATATGATCTTTTGGCCGCTTTTCTGCAAGCAGTTTGTACTTGTCGAACATGGCGCGTACAGCCGCTATTGCTTTTTGCCGATCAGCCCCTGGGTCACTCATCATGGATTTAGAGAAAGGCAAAGTGCTATGGTAAATACGCGAGATGTGTCTGTATCAGTATGTATGTTATCTGGGATATCGGAAAGACGCCCGTTCCCGACGACGCCATCGGCTCGGTCGCGTGGTAGTGACGGTGGGCAATCGGCAGGGCGGCGCGCTTTGAAGCCTCGGCTCATTCGCTCAATCATTGCATGATCACCATCCAAGGGGGGCCCGCCTTGCTCAAGTCACTCCATCCATGTCTCCACCGAAAGGGTTGCCAACCTGTCCTTTTTTTCTATCGAGCGTCGGCGTCTGTGTGCGTGTCTGTGTCTGTGTGCAATGACTCTCGAGCATCTAGTACCCAGGTACAGGTAGTAAGCTCGACTTAGCGGCGTCTGGGACTTCCCAGGTTGTTTCATCCTCATGGCTCGCCCTCGTCTAGCGTACGGCGATACTTTGTGATGACAAGACTGACAAACACAACGCGTTCCCGCCACCAATAAGCCGACAACCACAGCCGATCCTATTCTTGGGCCAGTACAGTAATACACAATTGCCTAGATGCTGGCTTGGTAGTCTGAGCTGTTCTTAATTGCTTCCCCCCTTCGTCCAGCATTCGCTACGTTGTCTTTAATTAGACGGGCCGCCGCCCAGTAGTACCTGTGTCCACATCACCCTTTGCTCTCTCGGTGTCTCGTACAACCAGACATCACAAGCAAGACTTCACCATGGGCTCAGAGACAGCGCCCGTGTCTGCGACACTGCGGAAAAGGGTGTTGAAAGTATTATTCATTTCCCTGCTGCTTGACTTGGTACGTCATCTCTGGTCGCAACTAACTGAGCGCATGCACTGACAGCCTTGGGCTTTAGATATCATTCACATTCATCCTCCCGCTGTTTCCCAAACTAATCGAATTCTATCGTAACCATGAAACCGGCGACCCCGACACAATCCTTTCCAAAATCCTCGCCGGTCTCAATGCATACAAGAACTCGTTCGCGAAGCCCATCAACTCCCGCTATGACATTGTCCTCCTCGGCGGCGCACTCGGCTCGCTCTTTTCCCTCTGCCAGGCAATCGCATCGCCCTTTATTGGCACGCTCTCGGACAAATATGGAAGGCGTACTGCACTGCTATGGTCCATGGTCGGAAACATCTTCAGCGTGGCGTTGTGGGTTGCAGCCACCGACTTCCGGACTTTCCTTGCGAGCAGGATCGTGGGTGGACTGAGCGAGGGCAACGTGCAGCTTGCCATGGCGATTGCTACAGATATCAGCGATGACAGCCAGAGAGGGTCAACAATGGCGCTTGTGGGCGTCTGCTTCAGCATCGCTTTCACGTTTGGACCCGCTCTGGGTGCATATCTCTCGACGCTGCAGATCATGGACAAGAACCCCTTTGCCATGGCAGCGGGCTTCTCCCTGTTTCTCATTGTCTCGGAGACAATTTACCTATACATCAGCCTTCCGGAGACGCTTCCTTCGGCAAACAAGAGTGAGAATGGGATGGCAAATGGAAAACTCAAGGATGCGGACAAGCCGAAGCCTCGTATCCGGACGAACTCGCACTTTCTTCTCAACGCCACGCATTTTACCTTTATCCTGTTCTTCAGCGGCATGGAGTTCTCGCTTCCCTTTATGACTTACGACCTGTTTGCCTATCAAGCAAAGGATTCGGGGCGGCTACTCGGGTTCATTGGATTGGTTGCATCGCTGCTCCAGGGGTCAGTGGTGCGTCGCATGCACCCACTTAAGGTGGTTCAGATGGGAGTCGTCAGCTGTACCATAGCCTTTGTTATGCTGGGCAGAGTGCAGACTCAGGGTGCACTCTATGGGGCAGCAGCCCTTTTGGCCGTGACGAGCGCGACGGTTGTGACTGGCTTGAACAGTCTGTCGTCTTTCGAAGCTGGTGCGGGTGAACGTGGAAACAAGCTGGGAAACCATCGAAGTTTTGGTAAGTTCAGAAAAGACCACTGTGAAATCGCAATCGCTAACTCTCTCTCTCTCAGGCCAAATTGGACGTTCTCTAGGACCCTTGGTCTTCTGCACGCTATACTGGTGGGCAGGCCGAGAAACAGCGTACGCGACCGGAGCTGCGGGTATGGTGGCTGTATGTGGATTGGTGTTTGGAGGGCTGAAGGTACCGCCCGGGACAGAAAACATTGGCAAGAAGAAGCAGAAGACAGTCGAGTAGATGTGATGTTTGGCTGTGGGTGTTGATTCATGTATAAATACAATAGCATTTTCTTTTTCTGTTCAACGCTATGTACTTTCCCAGCTCGAGGTCATGTCCAGTAAAACGGCAGTTCTGCAACTATATGAACATGGAGTGGACATAGGACGTATTGATATGGTGTACTTACATGCCTACTCAATAGTTAACAAATAGTATGCACGTCTGGACGCCATAATTATTAGTCCGACGCTCGGCACGCCTACCGCCGACCCGTTACCCGCACCAATGCCGCTCGTTGGCTTAGGAGCAGATCTACACGTAACCGCGCCAGCTCCCCCGCACATATTAAGCCTAGCACCCAAGTGAACCTCGGCTTCTGCTTCTGTTTTGTCGTTGTCACCAGGGATGGAGGCCAGGAGCTCGGTTCGGCGTGTTGGCTCCATGGAAGGGCCGCTATCGCCTTTGTTTTCGGACAATGCTTCTGTCAGCATCTGTCCGCCTACTACTTAAACAACAAGCACGCCCCATCGTGTAACAAAGCGGCGGTCAGGAACATGGACCCTACAACCACTGCTGCAGCCCTGGCTGCAGCTTCAGCTCTTGCAGCATACGTCAATGCAAAGTATCACGTTGCACAGGACATCAATACGTTGAAGTTCAAGAGAAACTCGACAAAGTACTATGAACAGCTTGGTATGCATCTCCCGCATGTCCCCTTCATCGGCTCGCAACGGCAACCTTTACAATCACCCTCTACCCATGCTAAGCCTAAACAGTGAAAACAAACCGCCAATCCCCATGGTACACATTTCCCCCGCAAGTAGAAAGATACGGCGACAACTTGTGCATCTGGTCCCGCGCCAAATCCTACACATGGCGACAAGTCCACGACCGCGCCGTGCAGTGGGCGAACTTCTTCCTTGCCCAGGGCGTGAAACCTGGCGATATGGTTGCCACCTACCTCATGAATAGTGCCGATTTCATGGTCATCTGGCTCGGTCTCTTCTGTATCGGCTGTGCTCCAGCCCATTTGAACTACAACCTGAAAGACGAGGGACTAGTGCACTGCTTGAAAATCGCTGGAGTAAAGCTTGTGCTTATTGATGAAGACGAAGGTTGTTCGGAGAGATTCGAAAATGTCAGAGCCACAGTGGAAGACATGGGCATCCGTGCGTTCAAGGTGGATGAGAACATGTTGGCAGAAGTTTATCAGGGAAGCACTGCGGTACCAGGCGATGAATTCAGGGAAAATGTGCGTGGGAGGGACCCCACATGTTTGCTCTATACCTCCGGAACAACCGGGCTACCAAAAGCAGGCAAGTACATGGTCAGCCGGTTTCACGAGAGGGGAGATCCAGACGATCTTTCCTTCGGCCAGAAGGCTGGACCAGACGGCGACCGGTGGTATTGCTGCATGCCTCTGTTTCACGGAACAGGAGGAATGCTCACTCTGAGTGCAATCACGAGTGGCTTGAGCGTGGCCATAGGACGCAAGTTCTCCGTCCGCACATTCTGGGACGATATCCACGACTCGCAGGCTACAATGTTTGTCTACGTTGGTGAAACAGCGCGTTATCTACTAATGGCGCCACCACACCCAAGAGAGAGGGATCATCGATTACGGGGCATGTATGGCAACGGCATGCGCCCAGATGTCTGGCGTCGGTTTAAAGAGCGCTTCAACGTCCCAGAAGTCATGGAATTCTTCAACTCGACTGAAGGCGTGCTGGGTCTGGTCGTCCACAACAAGGGCCCGTTTACGGACAACGCTCTTGCTCAACACGGTGCCCTTGTCAGAGCAGCACTGCACAACATCTACATACCCGTAGCTGTTGAACCGGAAACTGGAGAACTGCTACGCGACCCCAAGACTGGCTTTGTCAAGCGTAATTCGTACAATGAAGGTGGCGAGATTCTAGTTGCTGTACCCAGTGAGGACACATTTGCTGGTTACCATAATAATCCGAAAGCGACGGCGAAGAAGTTTGAAAGAGACGTATTCAAGAAAGGGGACTTGTACTATCGATCTGGCGATGCGCTAAGAAGAGATGACGATGGGAGATGGTTCTTCATGGATAGGCTGGGCGACACATTCCGTTGGAAGAGCGAAAACGTATCGACGGCCGAAATTGCCGAAGTGCTAGGAAAGTTCCCTGGCGTTGATGAAGCTATCGTATACGGTACACTGGTTCCCGGGCATGACGGTCGTGCTGGCTGTGTAGCTCTTCGATTATCCCCTGGTACTAGCCCCGAGGCATTCGACTGGAAGGCACTACTAGAATACGCACGAGGCAAGTTGCCAAGATACGCAGTACCCGTATTCCTGCGATTGGTCAAAGAAGCAAGTAATACGGATAATCAGAAGCAGAACAAGGCACCGTTGAGGAATGAGGGTATCGAGATCGACAAGTACGGAAGTAAGGTTGTCGGGGGTGCCGATGATGTTGTCATGTGGATGAAGCCTGGCGAGGATAGATATGTGAAATTTACACTGGAAGATTTGGAGGCGCTGAGAAGTGGTAAGATTCTATTGTAGGTAGTAGAAGGTCAAGATATATACTATAATTGCCGGATATACATCCATAGTACCGCTAAACTAGTCTGCATGCATGGCATCATGCGTGATTTCAATGATACTCTTTGTGACGCTTCTTGGACTGAACAATCGCCGTATCTACAGCTATTTTTTTCGCGGTATTCCAAAATGAGAGTGGTTCCTAGTGCCTATACCATAAACCAATTACTAGTTGTTGTATTGGCTGATACAGGCTATCTAAAATGGTGTAGTAGTCAGTTACTGAAAAATTAAAAAGGCTTTCTTCCGCAATCTAAAACTCGAAAACTCCTTGCCACAAATTAAGACGTTACAAAGAAAATCGGTTTTAATACTAAGATGGCATTCAAAAATCTAGAAGTTAACTTTTGAGTTCTGAACCAATTACATGCAGGGCTGACTATACTACTACCAACGGCCCAGCGCACGATTGGGCGTCATCGGCGGGAAGACTGCTTACTTACACCGATATCTGCGAGACCCTTTGCTCTCAAAAGCGTAAGTATAGTGCTGACATATGTATGTCCATACTTGTCTAAGTGCGACGCATGTTCCATGCAAACTTATGCCTTATCCCACCATACCTGACGCATTCCAAATGCCCCCCTCTCTTACCGTCTCAAAAAAAGCGCACACAAATAACAACTTGAGCGTTCGATAAGCAGGATTCCAAATGGTTTTGCCAAACTACGGGCCGAATAACTTCGTATTCAAGACGGTTTCCGACTTGCCGCTTATCAAAAGGTGGGGCGTGATTGGTCCATTGCGGACCATCAAGGTACCATAGTCCTTGGTACGAGAGTGAAGACACGCACACGTTTTGCCAAGGGTGGTGGGGGATTTTTTTTTCCTTTGGCAGAAAAAGTAGGGTTGAGCGGGAACTTTATATGCTTCTTTGTCGTCATTACAGGCGGGTTGGTTACGCACGGCTGGACACTACGATGTCGGAATTGGAGATACGATTGGTTCGCAAGCTTGGTATGTATTTCTGTGGTTACTTTTGGTATCATTCTACAGAGACCTAATAACAAAAAAATCGACAGATTGCTTTATTTTGGTTAGATCGTTGTGAATGCTCAGTCGTACTGGGTGGAGCTAATATCTGCACTAGGTGTACTGTTGTGCTGCCTACTTTTTCAATTATCTGGATCGATCCGCGTTCTCCAATGCCTATGTATCCGGACTAAAGGAGTCCCTGAAGCTGGAGGGCAACCAATACAGCATCTTGCTCTCCATGTTCACGGCTGGTAGCTGTACCGGCCAGATACCTCATGCCCTAATCATCCAAAAGGTTGCACCTCGCTTTTGGCTCCCCTTCACCCTGATCGTATGGTCCGTCTTGACCATGTGTTCAGCGGCATGCAAGACGTACGCCCAACTTTGCGTCGCCCGCTATTTGCAGGGGTTCTTCGAAGCAAGTCTGTACAGCGGTACCATTTATATTCTTGGATCCTGGTACAAGCCTTTGGAGATTGCCAAAAGAACCGCCATCTTCACGGCTATTGGACAGATCGGCAGCATGTTTGCCGGTATCATGATGACGGCAATGAATGAGAGTCTACATGGGCAAACCTCTCTTGCAGGCTGGCAATGGGTCTTTATCATCAGTACGCATGTTACACCGTATAGCCAATGTCGACACTAACACATTTAAGACGGGGCTATGGGAATCCCTTTTGGCATCTTTGGTCTGTTGTTCTTTCCAAATCTGCCAGAGTCCCCCAACACTCCATACCTCAGCAAAGAGGAAATACAACTCGCGTTAGACCGTCTGCCGCCCAAAAGAGACTGGGGTCACGATATCAGCCTCAAGTCACTGGTCAAGCGGCTTCTTTGGAAACCAGACGTTTACATACTATCCCTCTACTCTATGATAGGATGCGCACTCGAAGCCATTGTTCTTCAGGGTCTTTTCTTACTCTGGATGAAAGCCAATATCGGCCAGTTTCCCTCGTATGCGACGACTACTTACCCTCTGGGCATCCAAGCCGTATCTATAGTTTCAAACATTGGAGCTGGCTACATCATAGACATGACTAATCGTCGTATACCCATGGTCATCCTAGCCGGAGTCTTGCAGCTTCTTGTGGCGATTCTCCTGTTGGTCCCTAATCTGTCTACCGCTGGCGTATTGTTCGCGTTCTACCTGGCTGGTACATCGTACATTGTGAATCCAGTCATGTATGGATGGGCGAGTATCATCTGCCAGCGGAACGGTGACGACGCCTCGAGATCAGTCATACTTTACATCATGAGTATGGTGCAATCCATACTATACACCTTTTGGGGCATTGCCTTTTATCCTGCGACAGATGCACCATATTGGAAGAAGGGCTACATCACCATGATTATAGTGGTGTTTGCCTTCTTTGGTTCAACAGCAGCTGTACAATGGGTGCGTATAATATTGTGAAGAATGATGACTGTAAACTGACCACAAACACAGTTGGACACAAGGTCAAAAATCACAGCAAGCAGCGAGGCAGAATTCGTTTACATTGAGAGCGAAACAGCTGATGATCGGAACAAGAAGGATTGAGGTCTTGCATAAAAAGATAGGGGTGGGCACACTTTTTGTGAAGATCCAGATTCGATAAAGTCCTTCGTATCCGGTACCATTCTCTGCTAAGCTTGGGTCAAATGATAAAATATCGAATCGGATCGAATCGAATCCTATAATCCGGGGGATATACTCACGCCCGCGATATTCCCTTTGCATGGTCAGAAGGTGGTCCTGTGCGATCTGCCCCGAGCCGTTGTACGGGTTCGTGTCTTCGAGAATGCAGCACTTGTGCCGAGCTCCTTCCCGTCATTCGATTTTTTTATGCACACTGTATGATTTGCTGCCCTTTCAATGCAGAATGAGGCCAGAACATGGATGTGCGTTTGCTTGTAGTTGGCAGCAAGAATCTGTGTAGCCAGGAGTAGCCCCGAATCACATACCAAAAAGCAGTGGATCACGCTCAGGCGAGTAGGGTGAAGTGGGAAGGAGTGCAGGTTTCGAGTACGAGAAGGGAAAGTTTCATAACAGCTCAAGTGTTTGAGCGGAGCTATATCGTAGAAACTTAAGGGACAGGTATGTGTAGAAAAAAGGACGTGCACAAGTTGTTCCCCAAGACAAGCGAAGACGAATCAAGTCATGCCATGGCCAAGATGGAATTCGACTTATTGAAGCTTGGGCCGACTCATTTTGCAACTTCTCTCCGACCACACAGACATCGTATTCATGTCCGATGTCAATGCAGGTGCAACGTTGGACACAGGTCGGATAGAAGCCGTGGCGGACACCGCATTCAATGTTTCTTTGATGGTGATGGGCACGGTAGCATTGTGCCAACCAAGGTGTACTGGCTATAGTAGTCGACATATGGAAGCCCGGGTTCGACCATTTGTTTGAGACGCAGGCGTTGTTTTATGCTCGTCAAGCAATAGCAGGCGAGTGAGAGAGAGAGTGAGAGGGAGGAGAAGGCACACCACGTAAAGTCTCTGGGTCAGATGTTTCGGGAGGTAAAGCCGTTGATGCGCAGGATACATTAGATATGGAATGGGGAGATGTGACGACTGGAGTAGGCAGGCGAGGCGACGACAGCTGAGAGGATCGGCAACGGCCTTGCAAGCTTCCGGTATCGCAGAACGTGGGGCAGGACTGGATTACCGGAAGGGGTCGCAAACAACCGTTGACTTGGCACACGCATCCGCTGAACGTCGCGAGGGTATTGTGGAGATTGAATTCGGGCCTAAGGTTACGTAGCTAAAGCTTCATGAATTGATAACACACTTCCCCGGTGCATTGCCTGCGTACACATACTACAATGGTCCAGCTCCCCCGGTGCCAGGATAAAGCTGCTCGTCAAATACGTAGTATAACCTTAGAATCTAACAGCGTGATTAGTGTTGCAAAACGCCCCTGAACGCCACCAATTTCCTAGTCGCCCTTTGTCGACTGTTCGACTAGGAGAACAGGCCCCTTCAGGCGTTTTTACAACGGTGGCTAGTGGCAATCCCAGCCTCGCTGTTCGTCCTCCACCATCACGGCCCAGACGGTGCTCCATGGTCACGCCTACGCGCCTCACCTTCGACTTTGCCCAAAGCCAGATTTTTCTCAGCCTCAATCTCTTTTTTTTTTTACTGATCCCTTCAACCTCGGTGACGTCTTGGCAGCGACACCCAGCCAGCCGTGTTCATGGGATGCCTTGATCTCTAGGGCGTGAAACGCCAAATGTGCGCACTGCATTTCTAGCCAGCTTCATTATGCCATCCGGTGAAGGTGACAACAGCTGCTCGCTCACGGTCGCGTTCGCCCACAGTTCCCACTGGCCGTGACAGTTTCTCAAGCGAGAGGCCGTTCCACCGGATTTGCCCCGTCACGTTTCAGATGCTCATTGTGCCATGCTGCTCGAACACTACAAGTCTCGGATGAGGGCCCCAGACTCGTCCCGCTCCTTTACAGTCTCCTCATTTACGAGTAATGACCTATGATTACAGCCACAGAGTGGGGCTATACCGACTGCAAATATCATCCATCCTCATCTACGTTGGACCAGGGAAAGTAGTGTACAGCACCTGATGCCTGCACACCAGCCGCACAGCCAATAATATCAGCCATGTCACTCTTCTCCCACGCGGATGCCCTACCCCCTGGCGCTCTGACGGCATACACTACTTTACCCAATCGACAAGTACCCGCCATGGTGCCAGGCAAAAAATGTTTATGGGGCGGGACAAGCATGCAGCGAATCAGAACAAAGCAAAACGCTTTAGTATGCATGTTTCGCCTCGAAAAACTGGATTACATGGCACATCAGGCCTACACCCGGTCCGTTTTCGCGACAAGCGTCGAACCTGCTAGCCATGGGTTCGCACATGGCAAGGAGAAAGTGGCAGGCTACCTGCTTGTCACCTACTAGTAAGGAATGAGGATGAAGCTCAATATATCAAGCCAATTTGGCAATAGTGGCCCTCTTTTGTCGATAAGAGCTGGACTCTGAGTCTGTCAATCCTTCTGTATGCATGCAGTGGCGCAGGCTTCGCCCACATATTACTACGCTCTGCTGATTCAAGCTACTCTCATCACAGCGAGCATCCTTCGTCTTCGTCTTCTTCTTATCCGTTGTGTCTGCTTCTTTCCGGTTTTCCGTTTCCTTCGATTTACTTTCTTCTACCAGATTGCCAACCATGGCGCATACAGCTTCTCCATATGTGCTTGCTCCTCGGTTACCCGATCCTCCAGTCCGCGTCAACCTTAACGACTACGCCGCCACCGCTAAGGCGCACGCTACGTCGAGAAAATACATGCACGACCTATTTCCAGGCCAGAATAAGCCTTTGCCTCTCCCAAAAGATAGCGAAACGCAGAATCGACCCGTGTACGCAAAGCCATCCCACAGTTCGCGCCAACGACATGTCTTGGAGGAGCGGCTCGCCCCGATTCGAGCTTCAGAGGATTCCATCGACCGACGATCACTAGAATGCCTAATTATGCTCGATGAATCACCGGTCCGCGGACCTCAGAGGACGGTGATGACTTCGAACCCTGTCCCAGCACCTCTCTACGTCACCAAGCGTTCTCCTTCTCTTAGGCGTAAAGACAGCACAACAAAGCCAGCGATTGAGCGGACACACTCAGTCAAAGGTTCCACACATACCAACGTAACAAGGCGCTCGCTACTACAGCTACCCCAAGGCCTACTGGGGCATATACTAGCTTACGTTTTTGCCGAAGAACGTGCTGTATCGATCACACCATATCAATCGCGGATTACGCCGCAGCGCTACCGACATCGCCATGGTCCCAATGCTGTGGATATCCGATCCGTCATGATGCACCCTGCTCTCCGCGTCTGCCAGCAGATGCGTGCAATGGGTCTAAATATTCTGTACCGCGACAGTCTGTTTTCCATCGACCTGTGCGATGCTCGCAGCGCTTCGCATTCACACGAAAAGGATGCGGGAGGCAAGCACTGGGACTGTTGGACAAATGGAAAACCCCCTCACATGGTCCAGTCTGTACTCACACACGCGTGCAACTTGCGCTTCCAGCTGCCCGTCTCGGGTATGGAAACCGCACCGCTGCTCGGAGCGGTAAAGCGGAAAAAGGACAACCACGAGGACGGATGCGTGGTCGTGGAATCTCTTCGCAACATCGCAACGCTGATTACCGGTTTGCCCACGGTTCTGCAAACAGCACGGCCACGGTCATCAAGTCCAGTCGCACCAAAAGCGTTGCGGCGCAAGCTGAGTATTCGCGGGCTGAAGCGCCATGACTCGCTGGAATTCGTGTGCCGAGGCGATAACGCGCTCCAATCTCCGCCGCCCAGGGAGCCGCTCAGTACGCTCGAGGTTGTCCTCGTGAAACCGGGTGCAACGGCCGAAGTGCACCCTCAGACGCTCGAGATGATTGCAATCTGCAGCAGCATCCCCGTCTGGGACAATCTCGAATACCACCTTGAGCTCGAGGGCGTCCGCAAGCTCTGGGCCAAGCGCACAATGGGAAAGTGGTTGGGCAGTGAACCGGATGCGGGTAAATTGGTGCTTGGTATGTTTTGAACACGACTCGTTTTCTTTCGGTATTTTGCTAACTCGGGTTAGATCTTCAGGCTCTAGGCTATCCGCGCCCCATGACCGAGTCGTCGCCGCAGAATTCCGGCAGGGTAGACATGTTTCACAGGCACAGATCGAGACCTACGCAGGACTCCATCGATGGCCTCACGCATAGGTATCTGCAGGCGCCCTCAAAAAGTAGTCGGAATCAAAGAGCATCCAAAGAAGGTACCATGGCGCGGAAAATGAGGGAAATGGAGAGCCTTTCCAAGATGTCGCTGCTAAGAGGGGCCAAGCAGCCGCCGACAGTGGAAGAGATTCAGCGGGTTGCATCGGATATTCGGCGAGGAACGTACTAAACGTCAATATCATCAGTGTATATCCCTTGCCTATAGTACTCGTGTTGCCAAGTACCATGTTGGGAAGGAGCGGAGTTGCTTCGTGATGTACCGCTGACCATTTCCGTCTATTCAACCATTGCCCACAGTATATCCCAAGACATTCTTACGTATTCTAGGCACTCTGGATTGCCGCTCTCTATTATAATTTACCATCTGAAAACTGTACGACAGCCCATTTGCCACTCCATGCCCACTTTCGTGCTCCGCTGTCTCCTCCACCACCCTCCGTAGCTCTGAGTCGCTCGTCTTCACTTGTTTGCAACCCAACCACAACGTCAGCTTTGCAAGTACGGAGCGCAAGTACACGGAGCCCTGAGCCAGGGCCCATAGGTCCAATGGCCTCGGTGAAAGGTGTTGTAGCGGGCCAGGCAGCCTTTCAAAAATATTAGCAGAGTCAATATATAAAGTGCTGACCAAACTCACATCAGCAGTCAGCTTCCGGTAGTTCAAATCGCCTTTGAAGATGACCAACTCGCTCTCCTTGAGGTCCTCGTAAAGCTCCGGTTCCATCTTGGGAAGCCGCCAGTAGCTTCCAGCCGCAGTCCAGAAGTGATTGGGTCGCAGCATCAACTGACCCTCGGCGTGCATGGTACTCCAGTGCTGGAACAAAAACTTCAGGTTGGAGCTCTCGGTTTCCGAAAGAGGTACAACCTCCTTTCCATTGTGCTTCTCATCGTCGGATAGCGCTTCGTAGAAACTATGCGGATCGGCCAGTGCAGACAGAAGGGCACCAAAGTCGGCCGGCAATACATCTGAGACGAACCAGGGAATAGATTTGGGGTGAAAAACAACGTTCATGGCGAGGCCAGAGGCGATGAGGTAGCCGGCTAGTATCAGATCGACGAAGAGTTCAAAGCCGGCATTATCGAGGACAATGTCAACGCGCCTCTCTTTCTTACCCCCCTTTTGCGCGGTAGAGAGTACCTTGAAGGCCTTATCCAAGTCGTTCACCAGGATGTTCTTCTCTGACTTCTTGCGCGCCTCGGAGCCCTGCAGCTTCTGAATATCCTCATAGGAAAGATTCGTTAAGAGTGAAAGATCCGTTGCATTTCCCCAAAGACAAATCTCACACATTTCAGTGAAGAGAAGCTTTTCAGCAGCCTCAAGTTGCTCTTGGGTGTCTGCGCCACTAATAGTTTTTTTCTGCTCCAGCTCAGTGACAATGTCCTTGTAGCGCGCGGCGAGCTCGAGAACGGCGGGGCGGGAGGACTTGAAAGTAGCCATTTTCTGGCGAGCAAAGATGTCATATGAGCGCCATTTGTCACTCTGTTTGAAGATGCTCGATATGCGTCTTGCTATGGCGGTTAGCCTCGACCACGACAGACAGAAACGGCACTCACCGATACAAATAGCACTCTGCATACAGCCAGGGCACATTGTGCCATTTGGGATTGCCTCTGGCGGCTAACTCCTCGTTGTACGCCTTGACGTCGGGTTCGCCATCATCGGGGATGGGCGTCAGCTCGCGGTCGTGTTGCAGTTCGTACTTGAGCTTGGCTAGTTCGGCAACAATCTGTTTACCCTGGCTGATGGCCTCCTCTTCTTTGGTGCTGTGCAACGAGCGATGAACGTCATCAATGCCTTGTGTTATGATGATGGGCCATCGCGAGCGCGCCGATGTGTGGGCAAACGACGTGGCGTCGCTGGTGCTGTATTGCGCGACAGGGAAAGTGTCACACTCCATTCTGGTAATGTAGTTGCGCTTCGTTCCGGCCCCGAATTTATGGGAGAAAGAGAGAGAAGAGTCTTTGTAGTTGTTTGTGCTAGACGTTGAATTGTCAACATGGCGGGGCCCACCATCCTCTCACTACAAATAACTTATTTGGCGGGGTCCTCATTTTCGGAATTGCCTAGACAAGCTTAGCGCTATTATCCTCATGCCGTATGGCTTCCGCGTTTCGTCGCATACAGAGCAGCGTCATACGGACAATTCTTCCATAAGGATACTGAAAGACTAGCCATACTGTCTGGAATCGAGTGTCGGTTCATAGGTAAGTATACAACGGTGCTAGACCTTGGTCTTTACAGCCATCGATGCGTGACGCTAATCCTTACACCAATCTTGTTGACTATGTTAGTTTTTCTTGTATTTTGTCAATTTTATCCGGTAGAATGATTTATTTACCATCCTGCTGTAAGATTACTGAACAGGTCACAGGACGCGTAGTGGTCGAATAGGACGGCGAGGCTGACTAAGGGCAACACTGACCTGGCAACCACAACATCCACCCAAGCGCGACTCTTGCTCATTGTTCTCTTTTCGATAACAGCATCAAGACAAACGAGAGAAAAAATCTCAAAATCATCAGTTCTTCCATCCATGGGAGTTGAGTGTACGTCCTCAAGGCACCAGAGCCCCAGGCTGTCGCCAGACCGTGCCAATGACGTAGGGATTGAGAGTGTGCAAAGTGAAAGCCTTGTGCCGCCAGACGGTGGCTATGGATGGATCTGCGTCGCTGCATGCTTCACAATCAATTGCTTTACTTGGGGTGCCGTCTCGGTGAGTAGACAGCGAGTGCCAAAGTCCGATGCTCTCGTCCAAAGAGATAACTACAAGTAGCTGATGTAACTTTCCAGGCCTATGGCATCTATTTGTCTCACTATCTTGCAGAAGCCTTGTTCCCTGAAGCAACGACCTGGGACTATGCCTTCATTGGGGGGTTTAATTTTGCCATAGCCATGGTCGTTGCACCCGCTGTGACAGTCTTGTGCCGCAAGTTCGGAATCCACGTCATCATGTGCTGCGGTCTGCTATTTCAGCTTGCAGGCTTCCTCTCGGCTTCCTTTTCGCATCGCGTTTGGCAGCTCCACATCTCCCAAGGCGTCTTGATTGGTTGTGGAATTGGCTTCCTTTACATTCCCTGCCTACCAGTTCTCTCCCAATGGTTTGACAAACGACGCAGTCTCGCAAACGGCATCAGCGCGGCAGGTTCTGGCGTCGGTGGGGCAGCATTCGCATGGGGATCAGAAGCTATCATTCAGCGATTTGGCATTGCCTGGGCACTGCGCATCACAGGTATACTCGCATTTACGGCAAACACCATTGCAACCATTTTCATCCGCGATCGGAACAAGGCCATTCGGCCGTCTCAATTAGGCTTTGATACAAAGCTGTTGAGGCGAGGTGATGTGCTCTTGCTGCTCGCTTGGGCCTTCATCAGCATGCTGGGTTATATTGTCCTGCTTTTCTCTCTATCCGACTTTGCGTTATCCATTGGGCTGTCGCGATCTCAAGCTACTGATATGATTGGCTTGCTGAACGTGGGCACTGCCATCGGGCGGCCGATCATAGGCATTCTTAGTGATCGATGGAATCGTATAGACACAGCCGGAGCGTTGACGCTCTTGTGTGGAGTGGCATGTTTTGCCTTTTGGCTGCCTTCCACGTCATATGGGCTGACTGTTTTCTTCGTCATACTGTGCGGGGCTATAGTGGGTGTTTTCTGGATGGTAAGTTGGTCTCTCGTGTCATGACAGTCTGGAAGCAGCACCATAGTGACACCGGGTGTAGACGATTGGCCCATTGTGTGTCGAAGTCGCAGGGATCAAAGACTTGCAGTCTCTATTATCTCTGTCTTGGGCGGCTGTCATTATCCCCTCCATAGGTATGTGCATCCAACCAGTCCTTGTGAAGTTTCAGTACATGATGCCTTACAGTATCTGAGGGCATTGCGCTCAAACTTAGGCGCCCCAACTCTTCTCGAGAATATCTATATGCTCAAATCTTCGCTGGTCTTTCTTACATAGTCGCCAGCGCACTCATGTTGCAACTGCGCAGGGTGAAGCGCCGCCAGGCTCGCAGTTGCTGAGCTGCGTACGTCGCCACGATGGCTCCAACATAAGAGTAGGAATTTGGCACAGGCGTTATTGCCTAATCTGACGAGTGCAATTGGCCCAATGCTGGAGTTGAGGAACAACAAGTCGTTTATCGTTCATCCATTAGCTCTAGCACACGAGTATTCTTGACATTACACTCCTCATCCCCAACGCAGCCCAGACTAGCTCTGATTCGACTGTGATCTCCATCACCGCGCATTTCAGCAATAATGGTAGCAGCCGTCTCGCATGATATCAGCAGTCCAGTATCGAGTGGCGTTTCCTTGGGCATAGTGGTCGGGGCGCAGAAACAGCTAGCGGTATTAGGACAGTCTGCATCCTCTTGCAGCATAGAAAACGAAGACGTGCTATTGTCATGACCAGTGCCACCTGCCGGCTTGCAACACGTTGAAACTGGTGACGCATTCACGGTGGCAGGGACCAGTCGATGTGTGGGCTGAGACTCGGGGCGTGGTTTCGCTTGAGGCTGGGCTGTTGATGGCGCTAGCGGCCTAATCGAGGTTTGCGCAGGAGACTGTGTAGGGGGTTGCATGCACAAGGGCACTGTCTTTGGAACCACAGGTTGGTGTGATATTGGACTCCTTGGAAGCCCCGGTGGTGCGGGTAGCACATGGGCTGCATGGCTTGCATAGCTGGGAGCAATGGTGATAGCGGTGACAGTGGTGTGAGTAGTGGGAGCGGTGTTGGTGTTGAAGGAGCGCAGATATGCCTCTACCTCATTATGCGTCACACCACGGCTGGCAAGTAGACTTCTTAACAGTGAATTCTCCTCGGCGACCTTGCGTGCGGCGCGCTGCATCTCCTGCGTGGCGGCAACGCCCTTGATTTCATATTCCTGCACTCGGCGGCGCAAGTCCTGGATAAGCTCCTTGCGCTGGTTGCGCGAACGCCTCTGATTCTCGCGGATGCGGATTGACGATGGTGTGTCGCTACCCTGTCTGCTGCTTAGCCACAGACTGACTGCCAACATGAGGTTGCCCTCATAACTTGCTGGGAACCCACCTTCTTGGACATGGTTGGAGGTTGGTGGACGGGCGAGTGGCAAGACGGAGCGCTTGGAGGCGTGCATGGCAGATGCAGAGCCGCGTGGGGCTCGACGCTAAACCCAATCCGGCAATCACAGCATGATGGCCCTTTGCCCATATGCCAGCTAGCCCCATCATCTATATATTCACTATGTATATACACACATTCCCCGTGATGTATCACTTGGAGCACGTGCGAAGCACACGTATATTTCTTCGTCCGTCTCTCGTGCTGTCGTCCTTACCCTCCCCTCTTCTCTCCAGACTCGGCATCTATCCCGTCATATCGCCGGCATCAAACCTCAACACCTTCCATATCGGCTCTAACACCACCCCGCATGCATACACTTTGTGCACTCCACTCTTCCCGTCTTAGCTCATCACACAAGCTGCCGTTACGGAGCAGACAAGTGATGAAAAGCCTTCTTGGCAGGCTCGGCTCTACGGGTCCTTGATATTCCCCCGCTCCCATTGTCTCGCTACGAGGCATTGCGACGTCACAAAGGCACAAAGTGCACTATCTGCATCCGCCAGTGCTGCAAAGGAATATGCACTATGACCCGACCAGGAAGCTCCCTTATCATTCACCACGGGCTGACAGATGGCATCCCCATGCCAGTGAGGCTGCTATAAGAAATCCCAACCCGCCCTTGTCTGCGGCGAGTGCGTTTCCTAAGCCATTCGTAGAGCTTGGTTTCTCCTTCCATACATTATCACTATCATGGTTCTATACAGTCTCCCATCGCTAGGAGTGGCTCTTCTTCTCCCTGCTCTTGCCCACGCCCAATTCCCCACCACACCGCGAGACGTGAAAGTTGTCAAATCACAGCTTGAAGAAGGTGTACGAATCTCATACAAAGAGGCACGTGATTTCTTGCTCAGCTTGTTGGCCATGCTCTCATCATATTCAGACCAAGCTGTGCGAGACTACGGAAGGCGTCCGAAGCTTCTCCGGCTATGTCCATCTTCCCGCCGGGGCACTCGCCGACCTGGGTGTCCAAGATCAGACGTATGAGATTAACACATACTTCTGGTTCTTCGAATCTAGAAAGGACCCCGAAAATGCTCCCTTGTCAGTTTGGATGAATGGTGAGCAGCTTGTTGACACGTATATACAGCACCATCTGACCTTGATCAGGTGGGCCTGGGTCCAGCTCCATGCTTGGGCTCTTGCGTGAGAATGGGCCGTGCTTTGTTCATTCTGACTCAAACAGCACCTATATCAACGAGTGGTCGTGGAATAACGAAGGTTGGAAGGCCCAGACTCGGCTCAAATCACGCCTCGTGAAAAATGCTGATCCGGTCTAGTGAATATGCTATATCTCGACCAGCCCGTACAGGTCGGTCTCAGCTACGACAGCTTGGTGAATATTACCAACAACCTGGACACGGGTGAGTTGAAGGTTGTGGACTTCCAGGCTACCCCGGTCCCTGCCCAGAACAACAGTTTCTATGTCGGTACTTACCCCAGTCAAAACTCCAATTTCACCACGCGAGGCACTGAAAACTCTGCACGAGCGCTTTGGAACTTTGCCCAGGTCTGGTTTCAAGAGTTTCCTGAGCACAAACCCAACGATGACAGAATATCAATTGCCACGGAATCTTATGGAGGTCGTTACGGGCCCGCTTTTGCGGCCTACTTCCAAGAACAAAATGAGAAGATTGAAAACGGAACATGGAATGAAGCTGGGGAGACGCATGTTCTCCATCTTGATACACTTTTGATTATCAACGGCTGTATCGATCGATATGTACAATGGCCAGGTTACCCTGTCATGGCACACAATAACACATACGGCATTCAAGCCGTAAATCAAAGCCGCTATCAGGAGGTGCTCGACAATTTGTACCGCCAAGGAGGCTGTCTGGAGCAGATCGAAGTCTGCCGGAACCTCAGCCTCGCATATGATCCCACTAATCAAGGTTTTAATGCCACTGTTAACAAGGCATGTGAGGCTGCCGAGACCTTCTGTTCCGAGAAAATACGGGACCCATACTTTGATACCGATTTGAATTACTACGATATTTCTGCGCCTGGTGCAGCATCATACCCTCCGCCCTGGTACCAAGGCTTTCTCAATCAACCCCATGTACAACAGGACCTTGGAGTATCGCTCAACTGGACCCAGTCAAACTCGGCAGTGTCCAAATCATTCCGTGGTATAGGTGACTATCCACGTCCGAATTGGAAAGAGGACTTGGCCTACTTACTTGAAGAGGGAATCAAAGTCACGCTAGTTTACGGCGACCGTGACTATGCCTGTAACTGGTATGGAGGAGAACTTCTCTCTCTTGCTATACCATACAAAAATGCCAATTCGTTTGCCACGGCAGGTTATGCGCCCGTAGTGGTGAATGATACATATATTGGCGGCCAGGTACGCCAGTACGGTAATCTGTCATTTACACGCGTTTACGAAGCCGGACACGAAGTTCCCGCCTATCAGCCAGAGACTGCATACAAGATTTTTATGCGCTCACTGTTCAATCGAGACATCAGCACTGGTAATGTCTCGACTGCCAACAACACCAGCTACGCGACCGAAGGACCAATGGATGTGTCCAACATCATCAACGTACCGATTATCGATCCAGGAGCCCAGTGCTATGTCTTGGATCCTGGTCAGTGTACCAAGGAGCAGTGGGAGTCTGTGATGAACGGTACTGCCCTTATTCGCAACTGGATAGTCGTGGATGTTAACACAAGCCACCTTTTCCCAGACTTAATACCTAATAGTACTACAGGGAATGGAACGATTCCGTCGACCACAGGTAGCTCCATGCCCCTCTACACGGGAGCTGCGACTGGTGGTTTCTTTTTGAGTGCTTTCAATAAGGCTTTTTTTGCAGCAGGCATCGGGAGCTTCCTGATCCTATAAGGTCTGCCCTCTAATCGAAAATACGATGAACAGTGCAATTTGCAAGCGTACAAATTTTTCAAATGAATAAACCGATAGCCATAAGAATTTTCAGGTGAACAATAATATCTATGAGATATGCCTCAGGTGCATTGGCTATCGGCTAGAAATATTGGTCGGTCTGGAGGCAGCCATGATCTGCGTTGGATCACGAATGAGCTAATGATTCAAATAAGGACCTTATAGCATCACCATTTGGTCTGCACCGGAGCTCCTTAGGCTTTTCATTACTTTTTCTACTTTCTATTTTCATACCACCTATTGCGGATTTTGAGGTTGACATGACGTCATGACTTGTGCCTCCTGATATCAAAGACTCCTTCCGTGAGCATTACTTGTACGTTGGCATGCCACCTTCAGCACATCACCAAAATCTTCTCAACCAACAAATCTACAAAATGACGAGAAGCAATTATTCTGCATTCCAGAAACACCTGTTGTTCTTCTCAACCCCCACAACCCCACCTAGACTTACGTTCAAGTCAGCCCTGCGGGCAGGGGTGTCCCTCGGATTAGACTTTCCCGTGGCAGTCTTGCTGAGCGTGTCGCTGAGAATTCTCTATGCGCCATTTCCCTACTTCTGGTCTCCTATCATCGTCGACAAGATCCCCGCTTCGTCTCACCGCACTCAGCTGGAAAATGCTACGCTTCCACAGGGAAAGACCAATTACACATGCTCCGAGCTTCTGTCTCTTTCGCAACAGAGCGAAAACGGTGGACGTAACAAAGCATGGTTGTCGCACAAGATAGACCAAGGCCACATTGTGGGATTTTGGACGATGGCAGCAAACACACGGTCGCACACTGTTAGCAAAGAGGACGTCGAGCGGTTTCAGCAAGGTAACTGGGAAGACGCTGTGGTCGAGAGACGGAGAGGGCGTAATGACGTGTTACCGCTCTGGAGAGGTGGACCTATCTGGACAGGTGGCCATAGCTGGGCCGTTCGTAGAACACTAAACGTTAGGGTTTATGAAACCAAAGCACTCTAGTCTTCAATCGATGTAGTGAACAGATGTAGGTAGTAGTATTGGGTCACGAGTCTTTCGAACATGTTGTAATACTACTATAACGTGTTTTACAAGCGAGCGGCGCACCCTACTAACTTTACACACATCTCTACGTATACAGCTCTACTATAACTAAATAAAATTTATATATATTAAGGTAGTAGATTAAATACTATCTAAAGTATCTTTCTTATATATACGCGAATTATAGCTAGTCTCTCTATACCTACTATACCGCGCTAGAGCCTAGCGGCTAATACCTAATTACTCTTCTTCTTAACGCTTTTTATAAGTAATCTATTAATTAGCCTTGCGCTAAGCGAGTAGATCTTCTTTAGCTCTCTTTATTAATACTCTTTACTTCTATATCTACTTCTTCTTACGCTGCCTACGCTTTATTACGGCTTTGTTCGCCTTCTTAAGACTAGCTATCTAATTACGTATTAGCTTAGCTAATGTTAGAGATCTAAGCTACTCAGCTAATCTCTGATAAGATCGATCTATCAATCGACTAGATCGCTATACCCTAGCGATCTATACTATCATACTACTAGTGTATCACGAGTGTATTAGTAGCGTAAGAGATAAATAAAGATTACGTATATACAACGTAATCTATCGCTACTAGCTAGTATAAATACTAGTAATAAGAATACTAGATAGAAAGTAGAGTAGATTGCACAGAGCAGACTACTAGTGCAGACAATAAGATAAGATCGGATCAATCTAATTCTTTAATCTCTCTCCCCTAGTATTATTTCTCTCTTTTTATTCTAGAACCTATTAATTCGCTATCTCTGAGTCTATCGCTAGATAAGTAGACGACTCTACCTCTGAGCTAGATATAGAATAAGTAGCACCCTCCTTATTCTAATAGCTAAGAGTATTAGTATCTTAGCTCTCTTCTTAAGCTAGTTAATTACTATAATAATTAAAGCTAGTAATAAGCCTTAATACTGCTAAACGTAATTACGTATTAACGTTAATTAAACTTTAAGCTTACGTATGTTACTAGGCGTATAAGCCTACTAGAGAGTCTCTAGAATAGCTAGTAGAGTAGGTGTATAGAGCTTTATATCAAGCCTTAATAGAATAGTATCTAGCTAGAGAGAAATAAGGCCTACGCTGTAGAAGGTAGAGTAGATATTAGCTAGTATAAAGAATTAATTAAACGCTACCTTAAACGCTAGTAGAAACTTAAGCTTAGTAATATAGTTAATATAATAGTAGATTAGACTCTCTACCTTACAGCTATATACACGCTTTAATAGTAAGAAGTAGCTAACGTTAAGTAGCTAAAGTAGATAAGATAAGTAAGATAGTATATAGAGAGTATAGATATTATTCTTCTTATAGAACTCTTAGAACTTAATAGACTAGTAGCTCTTATAGCTATTAAGAATAAGTAGATAATATATACTAGTAATGTAAGTCTTTATATAGGCGTTAAAGTACTTTATCTATATAATATTTAGCTAATTATTTATTTAACTATTATTACTAACTATAATCGCCTAGTTACGTAAGATCTCTATCTTTTTATACTAAGTAAATAGGTAATACTAGCTAGTAAAAATAAGGAATAGTAGAATTAACTAGCTAGCTGCGTTAATTACTATAATTAGTATTACCTACTTATAATTACTTAGCTTAACTACTTTTAGCTAGCTTTTTTACTCTAACGCTATTATAACTAGCTAAGTTATAATTTTACCTATTATAAAGCTAGCTTTATTAAAGTTATAAATATTCTTATTATAGATACTATACTTAGCCTTTATCTACTCTATAAGTTTAAACTAGCTCTTAATTAGAACTAGATCTTTATATATAGCTCTCTATCTATTATAAGCTTAATTACACTACGTTAAAAGCTTATCTATATAATTAATAAAGTTACGTAGCTAGTAAATACTAATCTAGCTAGCGCTATATATAGCTAATAGTCTATTAGCTATATCGCGTATAGCTATATAGATAGGTAAGAATCTACGTAGATTAAGATTAGGTATATAATTAATAATTACCTTCTCTTCTAGCTTAGTAAGCTTCTTTAAGTTAGGCTAGTAATCGCGTTAGGTAGGCCTACTAGCGCGTTAGTAGTAGAGCGTTATCTTAGCTATATTATAGAGTACTGCAGTGTAATGGGGCGTAACCCCGTTAGGTTCTTAAGCTCTAGAGCATAATTAGACAGGCTAAGGTAACAAGATTGTATTCGATAGAGAGCTAAGCTCTCAGCTACGTAGCTATCTATATACAATACTAGTTGCTAGAGCAACAATCGGGCCGGGCAGGTGGAGTAGACGAGGTCGTAGACGAGTATGAGAGGCAAAGGGCGTTCAGCCCATTACATGCAGCATGTTTATTACTTTAGATCTATTTAATAGCTATAGAGGAGATAGTAAGCTATACGTCTGCTTTATTTGATACTATTTGAGTAACGTTGCGTGGGGCCATAGTATGATAAGATGAGAGAGGTGTGCAAAGTTAGTGGGGTGCGCCGCTCGCTTGTACGCGCCGCTCGCTTGTAAAACACGTTAACGTCTTCTATATACCCTACTTACTACTATTGACTGGTTCTGGAATAGTTTTATGGATGTAGTAATGCAACATCTCATCTATGCGAGATAAGGTGGAGTTCGAAAATCATGACTTTCGCTATGTTCCTTCAGGCGTTAGACCATAAAGCTTGTAATGCTACACCTTGCAGCTCACACTCTTCACAGTGTATCGGGAAAGCAACTACCAGGATTCGTACATGGAGTTGATTACAACAGCTTCTTACAAGCTTTCCGAAAACAGGTATCGTAGTAAATGTAGCCAGTTGATGTGCCTGAACGCAAACTACCAGGAACAATAGTCGAAGCTAGAACATTGGTCGAGCTCGTCAAAGGATTTGATGCGCAACATTGCGGCTCTTGTTTTAGCGATCAAGACGGCGAAGTAGTAATGCACATTTGACGTAGCTCTTGAATCAATTTACCTCAAACACGCAACAAGACGGAGAATTCTTTGGCCAAGTCGGGCCCGAGCCATAGCTGCTTGTTTAGCAATAAAGGAGCCTGTAGCATGCTCCGCGTGCATTGGCCACAGTCGGAGCTTCTTTCACTGTACTATTGTCGCAAGTTGTAAGTAAAAGCCGCAACTGGTTGGACACGCGTATTAGTACTACGTAAAGTTGCTCAGAGAAGTGCCGATATTGGCGCTTTGGGGCACTCGCTTCAGAGCTACAAAGAGTAATGCAGCGAAATGATAGAGCTGCCTGCGACCTAACAGCACGCCGATAATATGTATGCCTCAGGCAGCTTCGAGAAGCGCGATGGCTGATGGACTCGGGACGGGCGACGCTTATGTAACGGGGGCCAGCCCCTTTCTTGGATCCCCCCATCACACTAAGTACAAACACCATACGTCGCGCAATCTACGTCCAAGACCTAACGCATGCACGCCGTCGCGCTCCTATGCCACTCTGCGCCCAAAGTCAAGTAGTCCACAACGACCAAACGTCAAAACCGCGTTTTGTTCCAGCCAAGCCATTTACTCTTTCATCAAGCTGTTTTGCGCCATGGCAAAGCGTCTCGTTTCGGCTAAAACACGTCAGCTCAGCTATGGTGCCCTATAGACTGGGAACATAAGTCAATGCTACTAGGCGCCTGCTGTACTAAATGTGCTCTGGAGTAGATTAGGTTCTGCAGTTGTATCCTCAAGTGCAATACAATCCTTTCTTTCTCGTGTCTGCTGTCTTTGTCACGAGGTCTTTTCAATTCCTTCTTTCTTCACTAACGGGCAGGTCTCCCAACAACATTTCTTTTAATTACCCATGTCTTTGAGGTCAGAACAATGTCCAGTCTCCGGTATGGCTGGTGGTCATTGCCCAGCGGAGTCTGCTGCTGCTAGCAAGAACGGAAGTCGGATGGGTCCCCGAGGATGTACATTCTCTGGATATGCCGCGCCTGGAGATGTGCACGCTGCGTTTGGAGTAATTGCAAATCCCACGCACTCGGAAATGCCGTTGCTGATGATGATAGATACCACAACATGCCAACGTTGAAGAGTTCCTTCGGCAAAGGTGGGCATACCATTAATCCGAGCTAGTATAGTTTTGTTAACCAACTTAGGGAACGTAAGGCGATCAACGAGCTGATATATTCCAACGTGCCTTCAATGGCCGAGATCAAAGAGATTCAAAATGCCAAAGGCGTCAAGAGTCTTGACACCCTCAACATGGATGAACGAGATCTACTGGCAATTGCGCTTGGTGCACCCGCTCGTCAAGTCATACTACGAGCGGAAGAAGTCGGCCCTGCGACAGGCTGGCGAGATGGCTACTTGAGCACCGAATATGGCTTCCAACCTCCAGACACAAGCGAGGCTCCTGGTGCCCTACGCAATTCTCCAGGACGAGTATGGATGGATCTGTGTACAAGAATGCCTGGCTGCGTTGCTCGTGGTCGAGTGCGGGAATCAATCGCAGCATTACCAATCATCCAAGGAACGGCCGACACCATCCCAGACAAAGCTCTGTGGGCAGCTCTGGTCGCCCTTGGTATGCTTTGCTCTATCTACCGGTATGAAGAGCGACATGATGGCAATGAGGGCATCAACGTAGCTGCGAAGCCTTTCAAACTGAAAGGTGTCCCTATATGCGACGATCTTGGTGATGAGGTCCAAGGCATTCCTCGCAGCATTGGTCTTCCGTATGTTCAGATTTCCATTCGGATGGGTCGGTCCATTCCCCACCTTACCTTTTTCGACCAGTCGTCTTTCAATGTCGACTACGTGGACCCACTTTCGAAATATCCCTATGTCGGTCGCTTCGACAACACCAAGTTGCGATGGGGCATGTTCGGTGACAGCGCTGAGAATGCGTTTCTCAAAGGTTGTGCTGATACCTCAGCAAGCTTTCAGCATGGTCCTGATGCCATTGCGGCGTGTCAAGAACATGTTATGAACCGCAACAACGAGGGACTTCTTCGTGAACTGATTCGCTTGAAGGAGATCTTGGAAAGAATGCCCACAGCCTTCAACACTATATCGCCCAACGATAGGTCTGGCGAGAACTATGTGTCTCCTACTGAGTGGGTACGTTGGGCCAAGTTCTCGGCGCCTCTATCCAAACGATGCCCAGCTACTTCCGGCCTACAATTTCCTCCGCAAGTTAACCGATTCATCTGAAAGTTCTTTACTAACACATTCAGGTACTTGGTCATGGATGCCTTCCTTGGTCGCAAAAAGTATAACTCATTTCTTGGCGCCGAGGGTGTACATCTTCGAGCCTGGCTGCCATCGAACCTCCGTGCTTTCATTGCTTCCATTGAGTATCATTATCAGATACCGGAATATGTGAAGGCATCTGGTGACCCCAGACTGATGGGCGTGCTCGATGGCGTGGTGGAGGCATACACTGGTGAGCGAGGCTTCATGGGTGCCCATCGGTACAAAGTGTTTGGTGTAAGTATGTTCTGACCGATACGTTGGTCTAACTGACATCGAGAAGCTACTCGAGTGCGCCGGAAAGTCTGGTCGGACCGAGACAAATGGGGCTTCTGGAGCCGCTGACGCCATGAGACCTTGGGAGAAAACGCATGCGGAATTTTCTGAGGCCATGAAGGAACGCCTGGAGCCTTTCCGTGGACAACGCGATATCGAACCACATGAGATGCGTGGTACGTTCGAAGAATGCCGATACCGAGGCAGAATCCTAAGCAGAAACTTTGTCGACTCGGACCCCAAGCGCTCCATCGCGATGGTCACTTTAGACATCCAGGACACCGGCATCACCTTTCAGCCTGGCGACCGACTTGCTATCATGCCAATGAATAGCTGGACGGAGTGTGCGAAGGTTGCAGCTGCGCTAGGCCTTGATACTATGCTTTCAGACCCTGTCAGTTTGGACCGCATATGGACACGATACGCTGCGCATATGGGCGCCATCTCGCATACAGATAAGTCCCAGCTCACTGTCATTGATATCCTACGGAAGGGTCATCTTGCGCCGATAACCAAGAAACTTGCTACAAAGCTGCATACCCTACTACGAGCGTCATCGCATGCCGTGTTGCAGGTCCTAGCCACTGACGAATGGCCTGTACGAGCCTCACTCGGTGACTTACTTCAAGAAGCTGTGAAAGACACTTCGCCACGCATCTGGGACCAAGCATTCGACCTTGCTGGCAGTCTGGCCTGGTTGACAGACCTCATTTCTGTCGAGGTACCACGCACTTACAGTATCTCCAACTACTCTGACGAACTTCTCCCCAGCACTGTAGACTTGGTATGTATTGTTTCCTTGGGATGACATCTGAAACTGACATATGTAGACAATATCTCGTTCGGAGTATGACCTCTGCCCCCTGTTCGCGGGCACTGAAAAACATGTGCGAAATGGCGTTAGCAGTGGTTTCCTAAATCCGCCAGTAGCTGAAGAGATGGACGTACTCGACGACGAGGAGATATTGATTGGCGTGTCGAGGCCTTTCTCATTTCAATTGCCACATGATGATACCTCGCCTGTTGCGCTCTTTGCAGGCGGTAGCGGTGTGGCACCTTTTCGCAGTTTTTGGCAAGCTCGTTGCGGTCAAGCATGGGGGAAAACTGTCTTATATCTCGGTGTGCAGTCGCGGCAGAAGTTCTGTTACGAATCTGAGCTTCGTCAGTATGTCAACGAGGGACTGATGGAAGTGCATACGGCATTTTCGCGCGACACGAATGGCCTAGTGTACGATCCCGTTTCTAGAGATCTTGTGGAAAGGGAAATGCCCTCAAGGTATATTGATGGTCTTATCGTGGAGCAAGGGCAGTCTATATGCGATCTCGTTATGTCAAAGGTAAGTTCTATGCTCTCAATCCCTAAGATCTTCGCTAACATGTTTGGATCACAGAAGCAAGGCGGCATCGGTGGCTACCTTTACGTATGCGGTTCAGTCGGAGTGTTTGATTCAGTGATGTCCGGAATTCGCCAAGCGCTCTACAATCATCGATCGCCTACTATGGAAACTGTAGAGACCATATTGAACACTGCATTTGCCGAGCGACGCTTTATGCTTGACGTCTTCATGACCCCAAGACCTCTACCTTGCAACCAACCTACGATATCGCTTTCGCAGCTAGCGGTTCATACTGGTCATGTGAAAGGTTCGCGTGTATGGATCGGAGTGCATGGTAAAGTGTATGACGTGTAAGTATACAGTCCACTCACCCTCTGGCTCACACACACTAAGACCATCGCAGTACCGACTTTTGCACAATGCACCCAGGCGGTACTAATATTATCAAATCCAATGGCGGTGTAGATTGCACAAAGTCTTTCGATCTGCTGGCCCACACCAACAATCCTGAGGTCTCGTCCCTCTTGACCAAGTACTACATTGGAGAATTGACCCCGAAGCCCGCTTTTCAATCCGAGGAGATTGGTATGCTTTACGATCTGTGGAAAGGTTATCTTCGTGTCGCAACTGAACAAGTGGTCGCGGCGAGCTTCGAGGTTGGCATGATCACCGAGTCGTCGCTCGTGTGGTTCCAAGGTGACCTCTTCAACATGGGCGGTGTACGCAGATTCTACCACTACCAGTCTCGCCTATTAGAGGGCGGTTTTTCCACTCTCTTTGGAGCAAAACTGCAAGAACTCTACCTCAAGATCTCATTCACTCTCGCAAATGTTTCTTCTGCCAACACCAAGCTATCCGATGTCCTTGGTGTAATTGCTCGTGCCAAAAGCTCCCATGATGCTGTCATGGCGTCCAACGAGATTTCTCAAATCGGCCAATTCACATGCGACAGTGAGTCTGCTCGTCACCATGAGAAAGGTATTATCTCATATGCACAGCGGTCTGTCAAATACGATATGGAGTTTCTCGAAGCTATTAGGGAAGAAGCCTGTACTGGCATGGATGCTTTTGACAGTATCATGGAACTTGATGCTCTATCGAATCCCGAACGTGTCACTGCACTTTCCACGTTTCTCATGCAAGTACTCGAAAGGATGGCAAATCGCCTTGAAGGCTTCTATGCCAAGCTCGCCCGTCACTCCGTGTTCCAACCCGAGATGGAGAGGAATCCGGCTCGTGCTCGTTGGAACATTCTGAAGCGAAAGGTTTGGGACGGATCGTTTTTCATTCTAGCCCGCGAAGCATCCATTCAGCCCACTATTAGATATCCCACAAATGGTGTCGATTTCGACCGTGTCGTATCGCAGATCGAGATGAGTCTGAGCAGATCTTCACCGATGACACCACGGATCATGGGACTCAACGAGCAGCATGCCGCTCGTGCGATGAGCACTGCAAGTGGTACCCCTGCGTACGAAGTGCACACACAAAGCAATGCTCTCAAGGCGATGTCGACTTTCATTGACTCCAACAAAAAGGCCATTCGGCGTCTGAGTAAACTACCGCAGGCTATCGATCTACAGCAATTGATGCAAACCTATGGATCGCTACCACAAGGCAATCATACTCTACCAACACCACCATCAAGTCGATCGCCCTCAATGTCGTCAACAACAAGATTTCCAATGGGACGCCGAAGATCCAGGACGGTCAATGACATGCCGCAGCTATTGCAACGCCGTATCACCGGTGTATCTGACTTGACACGCTCAAACTCAGGTGCATCATCTCATCCGTCACCAACTGCCGCCATGTCTGCATTAATGACCAAGATGAACACTCGCATAAAATCTATAACCTCGCCAGTTTATCGAAGTCCCGATCATAGTGATGAGGATCGAGAGCGGTCAGTACGGGCACTGTCTCTGCAGAGGCCGGATAGAATGGTTGGTCTAGGAAATGCAGGGTCTGACTATGGAGGTAGCAGTCGTATGGATAGCCCGCATATGCGCTCCAAGAGTACTACTGGTAATCTAAGGGCGTTTCGACTGCAAGCAAGTACTATGGCTGGGGGCATGAACCGTAGAAGCGATATGGGGCGAACTTGAATAGACTTTAAACTTTTATAACTAATTAAGCATACTTAGTGAACATTGCCGTGTAAGCTTTACGCCGTGTTGCTGGTTAAGATGTAGTTGCATGCATTGTTAGAACTCTACCTGTATTTGCTGCAGAGTTGCAGGATTGCCCGTTATCAGAGCTACTAAAAGCCTTTGTCACAAATTGCATTATTATAGCCTGGACTCATTAGTAACTAGTCGAGACAGCCAACTAATAGTACTACACGAACTTCTCATATTTAAGTTCTTTTCTCTCATGCCAATTCTCTATATATAGGCAATACATTATTAGGCGTACTAAAAGCACCCGTATGTTTGCAAAGATATAATACGCTTAACTTTACAGCCTCTTTAAAACTATTTAGTAACGGCTATAAAAGCTCTGTTTAGCTATTCCATTACTTATAGCTAATGTATATTACAACTAGTTTTAGTTAACACACGCTGGTAGTAGGGTGGATAAGATAGATAGATAGGATAATTAATTAAGTTCCTGCTATTTATATCTATTATTAACTTTTCTTACATAATAGAAGTATAGCTTAAAAGTTAACTAGTCTCCGTACTTTCAATTACTTTTAGCTTACGATAACCTATTTAGGGATTGCGTACCTCTGTACTAAATATATAGTTAAATCTTAAAAAACTACGTTTTATAGTATAGTTAGGCTAGCAAATAGATACCCCCTACCATAGTGTTAGGTATAGATTAGGTTTAGTTACTAAGCCTTTTAGGTTAGGTTTAGGTTAGGTTGCATAGACTTTATATTAGAGTGGGGTTAGGTTAGATTAGTTTAGGTATAGGTTAGGTTAGGTTACTAAGCGCTTAGATAGCGGTTATAGTTAGGCCGTATAGACCCTAAGTTAGAGTTAGGTTATAGGTACCTGATTAGGTATACTTATAAAACATCTAACTATAGTATAAAATATAAGTAGCTAACTTTATCCTATCTAAGGTCTATGTGACCCGACTAAACCTCTATCTAGTATTAATCTAACCTAACTATAACCCTACCTAACTCTATTGCTAAGAGTTAAGTTAGGTTATGGTTAGGTTACTAAGACTTTAAGTAGAGGTTAAGTTAAGGTATTAATTATATAAAACTCTAACCCTAACTATACCCGAACTCTTAGCAACCCAACCATAACCCAACCCCCACCTATTTACCAGCCTAGTTATAGTTTAACGGCTCTGGAAGTTATATAACTAATATCTAAGAAGAAAATAAAATAAGATAATAGTCAGGCCTAGAAGAAAAACAATATAATAATATAAATACTAAACCTCTTAAAACGATTATAATTAGTAAAACTAATATCTAGGTTAAATCTAAGATAGATGTAAGAGGCTACACTCTAGGGAGTAATCGCGAGGTATACAAAATTTTATAATTAATAAGAGACAATCTACTCTACTTACGTAATGTTTATTTACTCATTAGAGAAAGGTTTTACTAAAGTATTTAAGCTCGTTATCTAAGCACTGCTTAGGTAGTAAGAAGAATAAATTAAAATAAGAAGAATACTACTTGTTCTATAGCTAGCTTAGAGATAGATTTGTCTACTTATCTAGCAGTAGACTTAAAGATAGCGAATTAATAGGTTCTAGAGTGAAAAGAAAAAATACTAGAAAAGAAAGATTTAAGAATTAGATTAATCTAATCTATTCTTAATGTCTGCACTCTTTATCTACTCTTTAATCTACTCTAGTTTCTTTCTAGTATTTCTATTACTAGGAGTAATACTAGTTAGTAGCTATAGATTACGCTATATATACGTAATCTTTATTTATCTCTTATACTACTAATACACTAGTAATATACTAATAGTATAATAGTATAGATTACTAGAGCATTACGATTAAATTAGCAGATTAATCTTATTAGAGATTAGGTAAGTAGGTTAGATCTCCAATAGAACTTAAGTACTCTAGGTAATACCTAAATTTCATACTTCTTGTCTAAATATAGTCTGGATAGCGCGTACGTAGGTTAAAATTATATCTTCCTAAGAAACTATCTAAAGAGCGTTAAGCCTATTAAAATATCTCTCTTCTTAGAGTAATATTATAACGCCTATCTAAAACCTCTCTAGAAAGCAACTATTACTATATTTTTAAGTTTTTATAAATATAGTTCGGTGATAAAAAAAGCTCTCTAAAACGTTATAATTATTGGATAATAATTAATTAATAAGTATTAGCGCTGGAGTGATAAAGAATTCTATCGTTAAATAGAGAATTTCTTATCATTTAGTATAATAATCTCATATAAGTACTTAGTAAGCGATTAAAAGAGTGAATATTAACTTAAACATATAGGAAAAAGATAGTATAACTCTAGCGTAGGCTGGTAGATAGATAGAGGTTAGATTATAATTAGGTTGCTAAGAGTTTAGATAGAAATTAGTTTAGGTTTTATATAATCTATACTCTAACCTAATCTATATTAAAGTCTTAGTAACCTAACTAAAACCTAACCGAACTCTATTAGTAAGAGTTAGATTAGAGTTATAGTTAAGCTACTAAGACTTTAGATATAGGTTAGAATTATAGTTTAGTTACTAAGACTTTAGATATAGATTAAGTTAGTATTATTAGTAACGTATTCTATTACCGAGAGTGCTACCTCACTAAGTGTGCCACTCTAAAATATACTATCATTCAGACATTCTACTAATCTATATCTTAATAACTATATATTAGATTTTTCTAAAAATTAGAGGTAGTGGCTATATTTATATAAACATTAGTTTAAGAAATTTCTAGAATTCTATATAGTATATATTAGGAGATATAGAAGATTTTCTAATTCAAGCTATAATTTAAACTCTATCTTAAGAACTATATAATAGAAACTTCTAGAAATCTAGAAATCTATTATTAACCTAGATGCAACTACTATATCTAATTGCTAGAAAAATCTAATATGTAGTTATTAAGATATAGATCAGTAGAGTGTCTGAATTTTATTATGTTTCGGAGTAGCACACTTAGTAAGGTAGCACTGTTTATAATAGTATACGTTATAGCTAATAAAAACTATTATTATAGCTTATTAATATGTTTATATATTCTAGCTATAGAGTTTAGTAAAGGTTAGATTATAGTCGCACAGACCTTAGGTAGAGATTAGGTTAGGTCTATAATCTAACCTAACCTCTATCTAAGGTCTTTATAATCTAATCTAATCTCTACTTAAGATCTATGCAACTATAATCTAACCTTTATCTAAGGTCTATACAACTATATTCTAACCTCTACTAAACTTTATAGTTAAAGATACTTATATACTAGCTAATTCTAGCGCTAAACTTCGTACTATAAATTTTAATTTTATTTATATAAGCTTATATATATTAGTAATATACGAAATAAATAGTTTTATAAGTATCGTAGTTATAATAGTTTAAAAACTAAGTATCTAGAAATATATAGAAGTTTTTTATAGATACCACTTATATAAGCGATTAAGTAGTAAATATTTAAGACTAAAGAACTTAAAATAAATAGATTATATAAAAAATTATAGAATTATCAATCTACAAATCTATAATCATAGATTAGTTAGACTATATATATATTTAACTAATTTTATATTTATTTAGTTATCTATCTAAATCTATATAAAATGCAGTATTTCTCTGTATAATATTATTAGAAAGATTGAAGGATTAGATAGATTATATATTCTAGGTTAGATTAGTAACTAACTAACTTATTAGTTCTGCGATAGAAGCTTAAAGTCTTAAGTAAAACGAAGCACTATATAGAGGTATAATTGAATAAATAACTAACGTAAAAGACTATTTAGCTAGACAGACTATTAAACTAAATACTTTTTCTTAGTATTATGAACATTACTTTTAAAGTAATATGTTAGAGATCTAAGCTACTTAGCTAATCTCTGATAAGATCGATCTATTAATTAGCTAGATTACTATACCCTAGCGATCTATACTATTATACTACTAGTGTATTACAAGTGTATTAGTAGCGTAAGAGATAAATAAAGATTACGTATATATAACGTAATCTATCACTACTAGCTAAGTATAAATACTGTTAGAGATATAAGCTAATCAGCTAATCTCTGACATAATCCGGGTGCTCGGCACTATACTCGGATTCTTTAGTCAACTAATCCCTATACAATTCATCTATCTATTACGTCTATAGCTACGTAATCTACTACTAGATAGATTCTTCTAGAATCTAGTACAGCAAATATATATAGTAGTAGAATAGCTAGTAGATAGAAACCAGAGCAGATTACAAGAACAGATCAGACTACTAGATCAGATCAATCCAATCCTTATCTCTCTCCCCTAGCATTTCTCTCTTTTCATCCTAGAACCTATCGATTCGCTACCTCTAAGTCTATCGCTAGACAAGTAGACTACTATACCTCTGAGCTAGCTATAGAATAAGTAGCACCCTCCTTATTTCAACAAATACTAGTAATAGAAATACTAGATAAAAAGTAGAGCAGATTGTATAAAGCAGACTACTAGTATAGATAATAAGATAAGATTGGATTAATCTAATTCTTTAATCTCTCTCCCCTAGTATTATTTCTCTCTTTTTATTCTAGAACCTATTAATTCGCTATCTCTAAGTCTATCGCTAGATAAGTAGACGACTCTACCTCTAAGCTAGCTATAGAATAAGTAGTACCCTCTTTATTCTAATAGGTTATAAGCCTAGATTACGCGTTTAATTAAAGGTTCTAGTAAAGTCTACTATAAAAGGCTTAGCGTTTACGTAAGAACTAGTACTACTTAGGCTAGATTCTTAGTAAGAGCTAGGGTAATAATAAGAGTTAAGAGAAAACCACGGCTAAAAAAGCTGAAAAACTCTAGATACTAGTAAAAACTCTATTAGTTAAGAGTCTCTAAGCCTCTTACGAAGCTTATAACGGCGCAGGCAAGACTACTCGGATTAGTATCGGCGGTAGTGTCACTCAGAGGCATATAGGAGTGCGTAGAACATCAAACGAGCCTTAATTCAAATAGACACCTATAGGCCTTATACAAAAGAATATTAAAAGTCTACAGAGCTAGCTACAGAGAGTGTCTCCTTATATACTTATCTTAGTCAAATCCGAATCAGATCCAACCTCACAACGAGTAGTTAATAAAGAGAGCAGCGAGTACTACCTCCGATCCAGCTCTAGAATTAGTCCAATACATAGCGAAGTTGTAACATCATTACACTACCCCCCTCTTAATAGATAGCTAGTTCTATAGCTATAAGACTATTCTTATGCCTCTCTATTACAGTTCCTCCACGCTAGCGCAAGAGACTATTTCCGGTAACTTTCGGCTTATTCTATACCTACTTTTCTTTTCTTTCCCTACACTCAATCATCCTACAGCGAAGTTATATCGTCTATACCTTTCTCCTAAGCTTAAATCCACTAGCTAAGGGCCTAAGAAGGTCCCGGCTTTAATAAGTTTTATTTATAAAACTCTCTAAGCTTATAAGAAGCTCCCATAAAGTTAGAGGCGAGATACTAGGTAGAATCCAGATTATATCCGATCCAGCTCACCCAATACTTTAACTTAGCACGATATAACTTACTAGCAAGGATCTAATCTACTTCCCACTCTTCTACACCTTAGATAGGCTCACTAGAAGGCTTAGGAGCTTCTTATCCTAGAAGAGGGTCTTAAGGGTCCTTACATAGTAAGTCCAGAGCGAACACGTCGTAGATACAGAAGCCTACTAGTAGTTAAAGTAGCTAACTTTCTCTAAGACCTTAAAGAGACCCTTCTACTTAGCGGCCAGCTTACGACTCAGACAGTCAATTACTAGGTTCTTAGTATCTAAGAATACTATATCACCAATATCCTAATTAACAGGGCGACGATAGCGGTTAACGGCGGATCGTATCCAGTTCTAGGCCTTCTCTATCTACTACTTAGTAGTATCCTATACAGCGTACATACAAGTAGTAAGCGCTAGAGCATCCTTATAATTAAGTTTATCAGTAGGGGTAAGAATACTAGTTAGATACTACCAGTCCCAGCTTTGCTTAGGTACGGATCCGTAAAGAATCTAATACAAAGACATACTAATAGAAGAGTAAGATAGGGAAATTTAGGCACGATTAATTAGAGGCAGCAGCCTACTCTAGTTATCCTAGTAGTAGGTTACGAACGGACGTAGTCTCTAATTAATATACTTATTCATAATCTCTATCTAACTATCAGTTTCCTTAAAATAGGCAGTAGATAGCTTAACCTTAACACCTAGAATCTAATAGAACTCAGACCAGAAACTAGACATAAACTATAGTCCTTAATTAGAGATAATTATCTCTAGGGTGTGTCCAAATTAGTACACCTACTAGATAAAGAGTTTAGCTATACCCCTTACGTCAATTATCTTATAACACGGGATAGAGATAGCCTATTTAGACAACCAGTTAATCACGACTATAATCTAATTATATCTAGCCTTATCCTTAGAAAATTCCTTAAAGTTAATACAGAGGTGTTGCATTAGCTAGTTAAAAATTAAAAGAGAGTAAATTAGCCCTAGAACTCAGGTCTATCTCAGATAGGCTTTACGGCAGGCTAGGCAGTTCCGCACATACCTCTTACAGGTAGCTTCCATACCTTTCTAATAGTATTTCTAAGACAGTAGCTAATAAGTCTTCTTTATACTTAGGTAGGCTAATAAGACCTAATTATAGGCCTCTCAGATTAGTCGCGTACACGCAGGGGAGTCTAGCTACACGCAGAGACAGTTTAAGTAGAGTAATAGTCCATTTTCTATCTAGTACTTATTAGGGAGAGTACGGCGCTCTTTCTTAAACGATATACGGTTTTACTGCAACAGAAGCTTAATTAGCTTAAGAAAGTCTAGGGATATAGTCTCCTAAGTAGACTTAACTACTAGCAGCGAGATAGCCTACTCAGATAGTTATTCCACATATACCTTAGCAAGTTTAGAGTTAATTTAGTTATCAAGTTAGTGCGGTTCTAAGAGAACCTATAAATAGTTATTAATTTAGGCATTCCTTAAGTTCTATAGGTCCTATTCCCAACAGCTAAGGATATTAGCGCAAGCGTTATCCTTACTAGTCGTGTATCAGATACAGAAGTTAAACAAGGCAAGCTATTTAGCCTATCTTACTTATTAGGCGTTTAGAATCTTAGTAGTTATAAAGTATTCTAGCGAGCGGTAATCAGAGTACACTTAGACTTAGGAGTAAATAGAGGCTAACTTAAATCTCCACTTATTAAATACTATAATAATAGTATATAACTCTTTATTATATATCTCCTAGTTTAGCTCCGATCTAGATAGGACCTTACTAAAGAAGGCTACTAGGCACTATAAGCTATTAGGTTAGTTCTAAGACAGTACTCTAGCTATAACACTATTAGATACGTCTATCTCTATCTTAGTATTATACTCTAGATAGTAGTAATATAAGGTAGAGATTACTAGTAAGGCTACCTTTAACCTTTTAAAGGCCTAGTCGTATTCTAGATCCTATACGAATAGTTTCACAGAGCTCTAAAGTACGATAATTAGCTTAGTAATTCGCGAGTATTCTAGAACAAATTACTAATAGAATCCTATAAAGCCTAGAAACAACTTTATACTAGTAATAGTAGTAGGTCAGACCTAGTTACAGAGGGCTTCTACCTTATTAGGATCTACCTCTAGGCCTTTATTAGTAAGAACGTATCCTAAGTATTTTATACGAGTAATATAGAATTCACTCTTCTTAATATTAACTTAGAGTCCTACTTATCGTAGCCTTTCTAGTACCTTACGCATATATCGGATGTAGTCCGACTCTAACTTAGAGTAGATAAGAATATCGTCTAGATAGGCGATGTAGAAGTTATCTAGGTAATTAATTAATATATTACTTATATATTACTAATAGGTTACTAGACTATTATATAGCCTAAAGGGCAGTACCTTAGTCTTATACGTTCTATAACGTGTACAGAATATAGTATATTCTTTAGAGTTAGGGTCTATCTAGATTTTATTAAAAGCCGTACGTATATTAAGCTTAGTAAAGATCTTAGCCTTATAGGGACGAGTAAGTAGCTTATTAATACGTAGGATTAGATACGTATTCTTACGTGTAATAGTATTAAATTTATAGTAATCCACGCAGATACGTAGGTCTCTGTTTAGCTTCTAAATATATAGGACTAGAGAGGCGAAAGAGCTATAGCTTAGGGAAAAGTATCCCTTCTAAAGGTTCTCTATAACAAACGCCTTAGTCGCTTAGAGCTCTTTAGTGCTCTACTTATATAGAAGACTAAACTAATTTAGTAGAGATTTAGTAAGAATAATCTTATAGTTATACAGGTAGTATTTAGATAGCTAATTAGCTACTATTTTACTAAACACGTCTTAGTACGGATAGTAGATAGACAGGAGTTAGTCCTAAACTAACTTAGCATTTTTAGGATTATCTTTTAGTCGTCTTTTTTCTAAAATATAATTAATCTTATAGATACTTATTATAAAGAACTCGTTTTTCTTACGTTTTATAGTATAGTAGAAGGCGTTAGTAGAGATAAGTAAGATGCGGGGTAAAGAAGAGGAAGAGGGTATAGGTTAGATAGGTTTCAGAGCAGAGTTAGGTGCTAAAGATAGAGGATAGGCTTTAAAGAGTTAAAGAAGGCCACAGATCTATTAAATACTAGCCATAGTTAGACTATTTCTTCTTTAATAGTCGTCCTTCTCCTAGAGAGCGTTACGTCTCTTAATATCCTTCGTAATCTTAGTGTTAATAGCTAGTTATTTTAACTATACTAGGATAGGTAGGGTAAGATTATATATTACTAGGTAGTTAGCTGGCTATACGATTCGGTTCTAAACCGTATCTAATTAAAGCTAGAATTAGCGTAGCTACTTAATACTAATAATATAATTCTATAATCCTAAATCTATAATAATAAATAGGCAGCTATAGATCTTATAGCTATTAATAGAGAGGTGTAACTAGATATATTAATAAACTCTCGTCTAAACCTAATCTTAAAATCCTTTAACTATAATCTTAAAGAGAAGTCTTTAGATAGGAACCTAAAGCGAACTAGAGATTATACGAGTAATTACAGAATTTAAAAATAAAAACTCTTAGGCGCTAGTATTAACAAGCGACTATAGGCTAACACTATAACCCTTTGAATAAAGAATAGTAGGGACTTAGAAGTACTTTTCTCTAAATAAGTATAATAGATTAATCTTAGTAAGGTTATACTTATAAATACCTAAGGCGGAGCGTTTTCCTAGGCTTCGTCGTTTCCTAACTAGTCTTTATCTAACTAGTATTCTGCAGCTTCCTTAAATATCTCTTCTTCTTAGAAAGCTTCTATCTCTCTTACTTAAGAGACTGTATAGTCGCTCGCAAAGTGTCTAAGCTTACTATATTAGTAGTAGTTACTAAGAATAGTTTAGTATTCTAGTACTAGTGTCTTAGAGATAGGCCTAAGCACACTTAAGAAAGCCTAAGATAGAGTTAGAGTAGGGTCGGACCTTACTTCGTGCGTAGGTAGGCGATACTCTCTTATCTAATAGGTAGCTAACTTAGGCTTTATAGTTAAAGTGTAGGTAGTTCATCGCTCTAATTATACTATAATAGGAGCTAATCATTATTCTAATTTAATAGCAGTAAGATATTTACACATCTTATTAAAGAAGCTATTAAAGAAACGCTTAACAGCTATATTAGGAACTCGTAAAGCTAGGCTAATCTTCTACTAGAGATAGAAGGGCTACTCTAGTTCTAATACATATCCTTTAATAGCGAGACTAATAAAATAAGCTTTAAACTCTAAAAATAGCTCTCTATCTTTTATAAGCAGATTATAGAAAGCAGCTTAGCTCTCTATCTACTTATTACTAGTTACGAAGTATAATCTAAGCAGCTTAATTATTTCCTCCACATTCTTAAACTAGTACCCTTCTATCTTTAATAGGTACTTAGGTTTAAGATATCTCTTAGTATTACCTAACGTGTAGCTATATACTATAGCTATCTAGTGGCGTTCTATAGGGAAGTAGTCTAAGTTTAGGTTAAGTTAGTCTTCTACTTTAGCTTACTACTAAGGAAAGGTAGAATCTTTCCTATTACTCAATTAGCTAATAAAAGATAAGATAAGATAGCTTAGTTTAATACATAGAGGCTTAAGAGTAGTAGAAGTATACCTTAGTAATTAGCGGGAAAATAGTTTAGCTAATATTAGTAGGGATTTAGTAGTAAGAACTACGTTACTCCGCAGCTTAGCATTTTCTTAAGTTAGTTAGTAAACTTAGTTAACTAAGCTAGCTATCTACCTATAGAGGTCTCTTATAGTTAGTACTAGTACTAAATCCTCCTCATCTTCGTCTTCTTCTTCTTCTCGTAGGGATAAAGTCTCTAGAGATTTCTAAGTTAGCAGCTTACTAGCTTTCTTCTTTAAGATAGTTTAGTCCTAGAGTTGGACTAATTTCTAAGATAGTTCCTTAGAACTACTAGGTTTTAGTAGGTTAACTATTAGCGATTACCTCTAAGATTAATAAGTTATTAGTAGTCTCTAAGTCTCTACTATAGCGTACTTTACGCGACTTTTACTAAAGTAATCTACCTTATAAAGAGCGCAGAAGTTCTAAACCTAAAGGCTTCAGCCGGCAGAAGATTAGTAAGATCCTACCTAGGTAAATATTAGATATAATAGTGTAAGTATCTAGATTAGTGCTAAATAACTTAAGGTTAGACGTAGTCTAAACAGACAGCTACAATATTATTTTAAAGCCGTCATCAGCTAGAATAAGACTTTTAATATAATATAACGGCGCAGGTAAGACTACTTAAATTAGTATTAGTAGTAGTATTACTTAGAGGCATATAGGAGTGCGTAGAATATTAAACGAGCCTTAATTTAAATAGACACCTATAGGCCTTATACGAAAAGATATTAAAAGTCTATAGAGCTAGCTATAGAGAGTATCTCCTTATATACTTATCTTAGTTAGATCCGAATTGGATCTAACCTTATAATAAGTGGTTAATAAAGAGGGCGGCGAGTACTACCTCCAATCTAGCTCTAGAATTAGTCTAATATATAGCGAAGTTATAACATCGTTATAAAGCTAAATACTCTAGTTAAGAGTTTATCTAAAGCTAGATAAGCTAATTATAATATATTAATCTATATTAATTAGTAGTTAGAGTTCTTTATAGAAAGAATAGTAACTATAATAGTATTAGTATATATATAAGCTTATTAGCTAATCTAAAATAATAGATTAAAATAGCTAATAGTATCTTTAAAGTACTAAAGCTTAAAAGCAGTTCTAACTATAATATCTAGGCACTATAGATTAAATTAGTACTTATATAGTAAGAATGTAAGAAGATTATTATAACGATATTACAACTTCGCTATATATTAGACTAATCCTAGAGCTAGATCAGAGATAGTACTTACCGCCCTCTTTATTAACTACTCGTTATAAGGTCGGATCTAATTCGGATCTAACTAAGATAAGTATATAAGAAGACACTCTCTATAGCTAGCTCTATAGACTTTTAATATCCTTTCGTACAAGGCCTATAGGTGTCTATTTAAATTAAAGCTCATTTAATGTCCTACGTACTCCTATATACCTCTAAGTAACACTACTACTAATACTAATCTAAGTAGTCTTATCTACGCCGTTATATTATATTAAAAGTCTTATCCTAGCTAGTAACGGCTTTAAAACAATATTACAGCTGTCTATTCAGACTACGTCTAACCTTAAGTTATCTAGTACTAATCTAGATACTTACACCGTTATATCTAATATTTACCTAGATAGGATCCTACTAATCTTCTACTAGCCGAAGCCTTTAGGTTTAGAACTTCTATACTCCTTATAAGGTAGATTACTTCAGTAAAAGTCGCGTAGAGTGCGCCACAGTAGAGACTTAGAGACTACTAATAACTTATTAACCTTAGAGGTAATCGCTAATAGTTAACCTACTAAAACCTAGTAGTTCTAAGAAACTATCTTAGAAATTAGTCTAACTCTAGGACTAAACCGTCTTAGAGAAGAAAGCTAGTAAGCTACTAACCTAGAAATCTTTAGAGACTTCATCCTTATAAGAAGAAGAAGAAGACAAAGACGAGAAGAATTTAGTACTAGTACTAACTATAAGAGACCTCTATAAGCAGATAGCTAGCTTAGTTAACTAAGTTTACTAACTAACCTAAGAAAACGCCGAGCTATAGAGTAACGTAGTTCTTACTACTAAATCCCTACTAATATCGGCCAAACTACCTTCCCGCTAATTACTAAGGTACACTTCTACCACCTCTAAGTCTCCACGCATTAAACTAAGCTATCTTATCTTATTCTCTATCAGCTAATTAAGTAATAAGAAAGATCCTACCTTTCCCTAGTAGCAAGCTGAAGTGGAAGACTAACTTAACCTAAACTTAGACTACTTCCCTATAGAACGCTACTAAATAGCTATAGTATATAGCTATACGTTAGATAATACTAAGAGATACCTTAAACCTAAGTACCTATTAAAGATAGAAGAGTACTAGTTTAAGAATACAGAGGAAATAATTAAGCTACTTAGATTATACTTTATAACTAGTAATAAGTAGATAAAAAGCTAAGCTACTTTCTACAATCTACTTATAAAAGATAGAGAGCCGTTTTTAGAGTTTAAAGCTCGTTTTATTAGTCTGGCTATTAAAGAACATATATTAGAACTAAAGTAGCCCTTCTATCTCTAGCAGAAGATTAGCCTAGCTTTACGAGTTCCTAATATAGCTATTAAGCGTTTCTTTAATAGCTTCTTTAATAAAATGTATAAACATCTTACTACTTTTAAATTAGAATAATAATTAGCTTCTATCGTAGCACAATTAGAGTAATAGACTACCTATACTTTAACTACGAAGCCTAAGTTAGCTACCTATTAGATAAGAGAGTATCGCCCACCTACGCATGAAGTAAGGTCTAACCCTACTCTAACTTTACCTTAGGCTTTCTTAAGTATGCCTAGGCCTATCTCTAAGACACTAGTACTAAAACGCTAAACTACTCCTAGTAACTACTACTAATATAGTAAGCTTAGATACTTTACGAGTAACTATATAGTCTCTTAGATAAGAGAGATAGAAGCTTTCTAAGAAGAAGAGGTGTTTAAAGAAGCTACAGAATACTAGTTAGATAAGAACTAGTTAGAAAACAACGAAGCCTAAGAAAACGCTCCGCCCTAGACATTTATAAGTATAACCTTACTAAGATTAATCTATTATACTTATTTAGAGAAAAGCACTTCTAAGTCCCTACTATTCTTTATTTAAAAGGTTATAGTATCAGCCTACAGTCGCTAGTTAATACTAGCGCCTAAGAGTTCTTATTTTTAAATTCTACAATTACTTATACAATCTCTAGTTCGCTTTAGGTTCCTATCTAAAGACTTCCCTTTAAGATTATAGTTAAAGGATGTTAAGATTAGATTTAGACGAGAGTTAATTAATATATCTAGTTATATCTTTCTATCAATAGCCGTAAGATCTATAACTACCTATTCGTTATTATAGATTTAGAATTATAGAATTATATTATTAGTATTAAGTAGCTACGCTAATTCTAGCTTTAATTAGATATAGTTCAGAACCAAATCGTATAGCTAGCTAAATACCTAGTAATATATAATCCTGCCCCACCTATCCTAGTATAGTTAAAATAACTAGCTATTAATATTAAGGTTGCGAAGAATATTAAGAGACGTAATACTCTCTAGGAGAAGAATAACTATTAGAGAAGAAATAGTCTAACTACAGCTAGTATTTAACAGATTCGTAGCCTTCTTCGACTCTCTAAAGCCTATTCTCTATCTCTAGCACCTAACCCTACTCCGAAACCTATCTAACCTATACTCTCTTCCTCTTCTTTACTCCGCATCTTACTTATCTCTACTAACGCCCTCTACTACACTATAAAACGTAAGAAATACGAGTTCTTTACAATAAGTATCTATAAAATTAATTATATTTTAAAGAAAAGACGACTAAAAGATAATCCTAAAAATACCAAGTTAGTTCAGAACTAACTCCTATTTATCTACTATCTATATCAAGACGTATTTAGCAAAATAGTAGCTAATTAGCTACCTAAACACCGCCTATACAACTATAAGATCGTTCTTACTAAACCTCTACTAAATTAGTTTAGTCCCCTATATAAGCAGAGTACTAAAGAGCTCTAAGCGACTAAGGCGTTCATTATAGAGAACCTTCAGAAGAGATACTTTTCTCTAAGCTACAGCCCTTTCGCCTCTCTAGTCCTATATATTTAGAAGCTAAACAGAGACCTACGCATCTGCGTAGATTACCGTAAACTTAATACTATTATACGTAAGAATGCGTATCTAATCCTACGTATTAATAAGTTACTTACTTATCCCTATAAGGCTAAGATCTTTACTAAGCTTAATATACGTATGGCTTTTAATAAAATCTAGATAGACCCTAACTCTAAAGAATATACTACATTCCGTACACGTTACAAAACATATAAGACTAAGATACTACCCTTTAGGCTGTGTAATGGTCTAGCAACCTATTAGTAATATATAAACAATATATTAATTAATTACCTAGACAACTTCTGCATCGCCTACCTAAATAATATCCTTATCTACTCCGAGTTAGAGTTGGACCACATCTAATATATACGTAAGGTACTAGAAAGGCTATAATAAGCAAGACTCTAAGTTAATATTAAAAAGAGTAAATTCTATATTACTCGTATAAAATACTTAGAATACATTCTTACTAATAAAGGCCTAGAGGTAGATCCTAATAAGGTAGAAGCTCTCCGCAACTAAGTCTAACCCACTACTATTACTAGTATAAAGTTGTTCCTAGGCTTTATAGGATTCTATTAGTAATTTATTCTAGAATACTTATAAATTACTAAGCTAATTATCGCACTTTAGAGCTCTATAAAACTATTTATATAAGATCTAGAATACAACCAGGCCTTTAAAAGGTTAAAGGTAGCCTTACTAGTAATCCCTACCTTATATTACTACTACCTAGAGTATAATACTAAGGTAGAGACGGACGTATCTAATAGTATTATAGCTAGAGTACTGTCTTAGAACTAACCTAATAGCTTATAGTACCTAGTAGGCTTCTTTAGTAAGATTCTATCTAGATTAGAGCTAAACTAGGAGATACACGATAAAGAGTTATATGCTATTATTATAGTATTTAATAAGTAGAGATCTAAGTTAGCCTCTGCCCACTCTTAAGTCCAAGTGTACTCTAATCACCGCTTACTAGAATACTTTATAACTACTAAGATTCTAAACGCCTAATAAGTAAGATAGACTAAACAGCTCGTCTCATTTAACTTCTGCATCTAATATACGCCTAGTAAGAACAACGCTTATACTAATATCCTTAGCCGTTAGAAACAGAATCTATAGAACTTAAGGAATGCCTAAATTAATAACCGTTCGCGGGTCCTTCTAGAATTATACTAACTTAATAACTAAATTAACTCTAAACTTACTAAGGTATATATAGAACAACTATCTAAGTAGGCTACCTTACTACTAGTAGTTAAGCCCACTCAGGAGACTATATCCCTAGACTCTCTTAAGCTAATTAAGCTTCTATTATAGCAAAACTGTATATTATTTAAGAAAGAGCGCCGTACTCTCCCTAATAAGTACTAGATAGAAAATAGACTATTACTCTACTTAAACCGTCTCTGCGTGTAGCTAGACTCCTCTATATATATATAACTAATCTAAGAGACCTATAATTAGGTCTTATTAGCCTACCTAAGTATAAAGAAGACTTATTAGCTACTATCTTAGAAATACTATTAGAAAGGCATAGAAGCTACCTGTAAGAGGTACATACGGAACTACCTAGCCTACTATAAAGCCTATTTAAGACAGACCTAAGTCTTAGAGCTAATTCACCCCCTTCTAATTTCTAACTAGCTAATATAACACCTCTGTATTAACTTTAAGAAATTCCCTAAGAATAAGACTAAATATAATTAGATTATAGTCGTAATTAACTAGTTATCTAAATAGGCTATCTCTATTCTATATTATAAGATAATTAACGCAAGGAGTATAGCTAAACTCTTTATCTAGTAGATATACTAATTTGGACACACTCTAGAGATAATTATTTCTAATTAAGAACTATAGTTCGTGTCTAGTTTCTAGTCTAAGTTCTATTAGATCCTAAGTATTAAGGTTAAGCTATCTACCGCCTATTATAAGGAAACTAATAGTTAGATAGAGATTATAAATAAGTATATTAATTAGAGACTACGTCCGTTCGTAACCTACTACTAGGATAACTAGAGTAGGCTACTACCTCTAATTAATCGTGCCTAAATTTCCCTATCTTACTCTTCTATTAGTATATCTTTATATTAGATCCTTTACGGATCCGTACCTAAGCAAAGCTAGAACTAGTAGTATCTAACTAGTATCCTTACCTCTACTAACAAACTTAATTATAAGGATACTCTAGCGCTTACCACCCGCATACACGCTATATGGGATACCGCTAAGTAGTAGATAGAGAAGGCCCAGAACCAGATACGATCTGCCGTTAACCGCCATCGTCGCCCTATTAATTAGGACATTAGTAATATAGTATTCTTAGATACTAAGAACCTAGTAATTAACTATCTAAGTCGTAAGCTAACTGCTAAGTAGAAGAGTCCCTTTAAGGTCCTAAAGAAAGTTAGCTACTTATATTAACTTTAACTACTAGTAGGCTCCTATATCTACAACGTATTCGCTCTAGACCTACTATATAAGGACTCTTAAGACCCCCTTCTAGAACAAGAAGCTCCTAAGCCTCCTAGTAAGCCTATCTAAGGTATAGAAGAGTAGAAAGTAGATTAGATCCTTACTAGTAAGTTATATCGTGCTAAGTTAAAGTATTAGGTGAGCTGGATCGGACATAATTCAGATTCTACCTAGTACCCTACCTCTAACTTCATAGGAGCTCCTTATAAGCTTAGAGAGTTTTATAAATAAAACTTATTAAAGCTAGAACCTTCTTAGGCTCTTAGCTAATAGATTTAAGCTTAGAAGAAAGGTATAGACGATATAACTTCGCTATAGGATAATTAAGTATAGGGAAAGAAAAGAAAAGTAGGTATAGAATAAGCCAAAAGTTACCTAAAACAGTCTCTCGCGCTAGCGTAGAGAAACTACAATAGAGAGGTATAAGAACAGTCTTACAGCTATAGAACTAGCTATCTACTAAGAGGGGGGTAGTATAATAATATTACAACTTCGCTATATATTAGACTAATCCCAGAGCTAGATCAGAGATAGTACTCGCCGCCCTCTTCATTAACCACTCGTTGTGAGGTTGGATCCAATTCAGATCCAACTAAGATAAGTATATAAGAAGACACTCCCTATAGCTAGCTCTATAAACTTTTAATATCCTTTCGTACAAGGCCTATAGGTGTCTATTCGAATTAAGGCTCGTTTAATATCCCACGCACTCCCATATACCTCTAAGTAACACTACCGCCAATACTAATCCAAGTAGTCTTGTCTGCGCCGTTACAATTATATTAATTAATCTAGTCTAACTTACTTAAGAGAAATACACTAAGAGCTATTAGAAGCTTAAAGACTTAGAAGCTAAAGCTCTATCAACACTTTAACTTAGTTTTAAAGACGGGCTACTACTTTAGACAAAGAAGTACACTAGCCTAGTAGAGCTATAGAGTAATCTTAAAACTCTATACTATTAGAAAGGGTTTAGCTCTAATTTCTTAATCTATAAAGATTTAATTAACACTACACTCGTAAGCTGCTAAAATAACGTTAAAACCTATCTTTAAAAGCTATTAAGGCTTACTTTTATTAGAGATATAAGCTACACAGCTAATCTCTAATAAGATCGATCTATTAATCAACTAGATCGCTATACCCTAGCGATCTATACCATCATACTACTAGTGTATTACGAATGTATTAGTAGCGTAAGAGATAAATAAAGATTACGTGTATACAACATAATCTATCGCTACTAGCTAAGTATAAATACTAGTAATAAGAATACTAGATAGAAAGTAGAGCAGATTGCATAGAGCAGACTACTAGTACAGACAAAAAGATAAGATCGGATCAATCCAATTCTTCAATCTCTCTCCCCTAGCATCATTTCATTCTTTTCACCCTAGAACCTATCAATTCGCTACCTCTAAGTCTATCGCTAGACAAGTAGACGACTCTACCTCTAAGCTAGCTATAGAACAAGTAGTACTCTCCTTATTCCAACAACTCTAAGCTTAAAAGCTCGCAAAATTAAACTACCTTGTCGATTTATTACTACGCTAATACTTAATAATTTAAGTTTAGAATTTAATTATCTTATTACGACGATCACGCAAGACTTAAGATTAAATAAAGAAATTAATCTTAAAATAATGTGTAGCTAGATTATTAACGAATCTAGACGTCTTAGATCTATTAAGAATAGCTCTAGTAGCTTAAACAGCTTATTTCAAAGGAGCTATATTAAATCTTATTAATCTAATCTATTCTATTAATCTAATCCATCCCATCAATCCGATCTATACCATTGATCTGATCATAGATTCAATAAATCTCATCGATCTTATTAATCTGAGGATATAGAAATATTCTTATTAACTTAAAAATCTAATAGAAGCTCAAAGCACTACAGCTACTACAGAAGAAATAGGCATCTAGTTAATTAATATTAGCAAAAAGATCTATGTAAGCGCACTAACTAGAGCTTATTTAAAACAGAAGAAGCTCTATCTACGATAGTATTGGTAAACTAAAATATCGCTAATATTAATACTACTAGATCTATCTAATCTACAGAGAGGTAACACAAATAAAACGTAATTAAAAAAGTTCTAGTTTTTAATCTATTATAACTTTAGATCCAGCCTAGCTAGAACTAAACCAGTAAATGCCCTAAAGAGCTACAAGCTAGGAGATTAAAATAGGCCACTAGCTTTTTCCTTAGTAAGCAGCTAACTAAGTATATATAGGGTTAAAACAGACGTGATTAAAAATCGATTATTAAAGCGTATATAACTTTTTAATAGAGGTATAGAATTTACTAAAGAGAATATATGTAAGTATATCCTTAGTAAAGATCACGTGACTTAATTTTCCAGTCAAGTTTCTTAGTTTGTTAATTAAATATCTTTAATATAAAAACTTAGCTATAGATTACGTAATAGATATTACTAATCTAGACTAGTAGCTAGATAGTATATCTTAATCTCTACTTAGTTCTAAATTTTAGTTTCCTAAGTCCTTAAAGTAGCTCCTAAATTTTCTAAATTAGAAAGTAAAATCTCTCATTTACTTAACGCAAAAATCGTTCCTAAAAATATAATTATTACCCCTAATAAGTCTTCTAAGACTATTTACGACGCTTTTTATTATATTAAGAAGAGGAAAAAACTAAAAATACAACTAGAAAGAGCTAGTAAAGGCCGGGTTTCAAAGACTTCAACTAGAGCTAAAAGAGCTATTAATAGGGACTTAACTCGGAGTCCTAAGAAGCAAAATAAAACACTATTAGTTAAAAATAGTCTAGATATATCTACTAGAAGCTTATCACGGCTTTTAAAAGACGAAGGATATAGCTGTAATATAGTAAATAAATAGTCTATTTTAAACGCTTTTAAAGCTAAAAATAGGCTTATTTTTACTAAGAAGCAGCTAAAGAATATTAAAAATATTAATTTTACGAAGATTATATTCTCAGATAAGTCAGCAATCCAGCGTGGACACGGTTCTAGGAACAAATATTACCAAAAAAGAGCTCAAAATAAAGCTAGTAAAGAACTAGTCTCTGTTAGGAATAAAAGTAAGTTTAAAAATATTCCTAATAGGCTATTATATTAAGCTTTTAATCTAGTTTTTTTATATAATTTTAGTTCTCTAGTAGCTATTTAGCTAATAGAAATAAATCTCGGGATAAATCTATTCAAATCTAGAGTGCTATTTACATAGGTAGACGATCTGATTTTGTTATTATTAAGATACTAAAAATAACTATAAACTTTAATAATCGCTACTATATCCGTAAAACTCTAATACCTTAAGTTAAACCTAATACTAAACGCTGTAAGTTACATAGCTTTTTTTAATACCTATTTAGTTTATTTTTCTCCCTACGCTAGAAAATGTAATAATTAAATAATATAAACTATAATAGATATAAATAGCTATATAGGGTGGCAATTTTAGCAGGATAACTCTAAAATCTATACTACAAAGAACGTTTTTGCTTAGTTTTTAAGTAATATAGTTAAGCTTTATTCTCATCCACCCTATAGTCCTGATGTAAATCTAATAGAAAACGTGTGGAGTTTACTTAAAGACCGTCTTAGTAAACGTCTATTTGGATCTTTAGGCCTAGGTAATAATAAAGAGAGTATTAATAGCTTTATTAAAGCTATAAAAGAGAAGTAGCAAGCTTTATTACAATAGAATATAGATAATTATAGTTTATGACTATCTAGGCGTTATAATGCTGTAGTAGAAGCAAAGGGCTAGTATACAAAGTATTAGATAGCATCAATATCTATTTATATCTAAAAATGCTTTTTTTCTTATTCTCTACTTATTAGAACATTTTAGTAAGAAAGTACTTAGGCCTAATGGTTCGTTCCGAAAATTTCAAGAAATTGCCCGCGCGTTGCACGGGCCACCCACCCTAAGGGAAATACCCACCCTAAGGGCATTACATAGATACAACATAATATCAATCCTACCACAATATGAGATAATTAGAATCTATTTTAGCAAAAGATTTCGTAATATGCTAAAGAGTAATTCTTTAGCTTTAAAGTATAGAAAAGAGGTGGCGTTATACAAAGAGCACGCGGTAAAGCTTTATAGTCATCTTAAGCTAAACATCAGCTCTTATGCAAAAACCTATAACTTAAGCTATAAATGTCTCCTCTACGCCTATAAGAACGCGCCTACGCGCAGCGATAAAAAGCTAACTAATTGCTAGCTGAATAACGCCTAAGATCTTACTCTTAAGCGCTACCTTAACGCAATTAATGCTATTAGCTTTAGTATACATCACCGCATGATCGCGTAATAAGCCTACGCGTTACTTTAAGAGTTGTATATAGGACTAGACGAATTACTAACGCCACTAGGTTATAACTAGGCGCGACGCTAGCTACAGAGGTATAAAAAGTACTACCGCGTTAGGAGTAAGCTAATGGAAGTATAGCGTATGCTGGCGTAATAGCCTAACGCGTTACGCTAGTAGTTTAAGCAGCTTTAAGCTACTATAGAGTAACTTAGCGTATAACCTAACGATATATATAATATAGATAAGACTGGTTGTCGGATTAGCATTATAAGCAGCTAGTATGTATATAGTACTAGCGGCTAGTAAGTCTTTATTACTAACGCTAATAACCGCGAGCTTATTACTCTTGTTGAATGCGTCTGTTCTACTGGCTTTGCAATTAAGCTAATAGTTATTATTAAAGCGGTAATAATTATAGAGTAGTGGGTAGTTGATCTGCCTAATAACTACCTTATTGTAATCTTAGAGAGTGGCTATAGTAATAATTAGCTTGCGCTCGCCTAGTTAAAGTACTTTGATCGCCGAACGAAGCAGCGGTCTACTGGCGCGTAGTGATTACTATTAGTAGACGGACACGGCTCTTACTTAACTAGAGAGTTTATTTAATACGCTGAGTAGCAGTATATATAGCTCTTTACGCTGCTACCGCACAATACGCACCTTCTCTAACTGCTTAACGTTAGCTGCTTTTAACTACTTAAGTAGTACTATAGCCGCTGCTTAGAGTGGGCGTCTTATACTAGCTCGAAAGATATTAATAAGGCAGACTTTCTAGCGACTCTTACTAAGATCCGACGTCTTACTTTTACGCGCACTACTATACAGAGCGGCTGGCGGCGAACTAGTCTTACTCCGTGGAAGCTAGAGCTTATACTTAACTAGTTACAGCTACTTAACACGGACAGCGAGTATAAGCGCGCTATACTACCACTAGTTTAGTTGCGATAGACGACACTATATATATAAAGCTCTTCGCTGTCTTTAGGCTTATCTCTATTATGCCTACTACTGCTATAGCGCTTTATATAAGTTTGGATAGCGCTATAGAGTAAGTAATTAAGCGCGCGGTAACGACGACGGCGCGCGTAAGGAGAGCGTAATAAGCTTAACTAGGATATAATACTAGAGCTAGAGAACCTACGGCCTAGCGATGCTATATAGGTTATACTAAAAACTATCCGCTAGATTTAAGCGTAAGAGCCCTTTATCTATACTGTACTTCGTGAGCACCTCTTACGCGACGTTGCTGCTAACGTTATTAAATACTAATGTGGTGTCTTAGTAATTGCGCGCATAGTAGAGGGCTTATAGCGCGAACTACACTATATAGAGGTAGCGCAACTTACTAAAGGCGAGCGCTGTCGTCGTAAACGCCGTGCTCTTAAAGCAGGTAGTGAATGTATCTACTCGTAAGACGCGCGCTTAATAGTACAACGCCGCTAGGTTAATAATGTCGCCCACTTATAATAAGAGCTCGCTGTAAGATTACTTCGTGAGGTAATAACTATTGCTAATAAATAGAAGCGTATACGGCCTACAATACGGAATTAGAGTAAGAAATACCTTAAGCGCGCAGCTAGTGGCGTTATAATAATGTGTAATGTTACGCGCTAGCAGTACGCTATTAACAACTATAATTATAACACTAAGGCGTAATATAAATTATAGCGCGTATAAGAGGATTATAGCGCTAAGTATAATAAGAGCGTACTTATAACTAATAATACAGAGGCAGCAGAAGTAGCTGCGGCGGTCCGCTACTAAGTCTGCCTATACTAGCTGCTCTACCAGCTCTCTTAACACTAGGATAATAGCAGCGATAATAATGCAGCAAATAAGGAAGACGAGCTACTATATTTATACTAAAGCGATTCTCCTTGCCCAAAAATTAAGTCGTAATAGTCACTATTAAGCTCAACAATACTAGATAAGATAGCTAGCTGCGCAGGTAGTAGTGACTATGATCGCGACTACAACAGCGACGTATATAGTGGCTGTAGTCAAAATAACTAGGGAGCGTCTTAAAATATAGCTTTAAGAATAAGTAAATTATTCTGTCTGAAATTTTTATATAAATACACCAAAATTTGCGACTAAAGTATTTTATTGCCCTGGGGGTGGGCATTTCCCTTGGGGTGGGCGGGCCGTGCAACGCACGGCCAATTTTTTGAAATTATCCATATGGAACCGTTAGGGCCGAGTATAGCTTATAATCTAGAATGTTATATACTAATATAAAAATTATAATATATATAGCTTATAGCCGGTTTTGTACGCCCACTATCAAGTAAATTCAAGTTTTAGTTAGCGTTTTTTAGTACTCTAAGTTTAACTTTAAATAATATCTGTAAACTGCTAACTAAGCAAAAGGTTAGTTCTTTTACTAAATCTTATAGATCGCAGCTTTTTAGAGCACTTACCCGCTAAGTCTTAACTATTCTAGATCTAAAGTTATAATAGTATAAAAACTATAACTTTTTTATTACGTTTTATTTATGTCACCCCTCTGTACTAAATCTAGTAAGTAGATCCTAGATAGTAGAGCTAGTGCGTATATCTGCTGCGATTAAACTCTATTCCAGAATCTTACTAATGTATCCAATACCTATATTAAATAGAGTAATATAGGAATACTACTACTAGTAATAGCTAAAGGAGAAGTACTAATTACATTTACTAGTACTAGTAGATTAGTAGTGCTAAAAGAAGTTCTCTTTATACTAGACTTTCGAGTTAATCTATCAAGTCTCTATTAAGTAGTTTAAAAAGGAGCAGAATTCTAATTTACTAAGAACTATAGTCTAATTACATATTCTAGTAAGATACTAGCTAAGAGATAATACGCTTAAAAGATCGCGATCTTTACTATAATTAGTAATATCTATTAACCTAATTAGATCTATATAGTGATTAATAACTTAGTATAACTAAGTAATTAGTTAGATTAGCCGAATCTATCTAATCAATTAAGCCTATCATATTAGATAAATCTAATATCTAATATATTAAATCTATCTAAATAATTAGATCTATTAGGGCTATCAGAAAAGCTTAATTAATCAAAATCTATTAATTAAAATAATTAGATATCTCTACTACACTAACGTTTTAGCTATAATAGAAAAAAAAGCATAAATAAGCTTTGTGAAAATACTGATAGTATTAAATTAAATATTAAGACTAGTAACCTATTCAGCAATTACGAGATATGCTTGGAAAGTAAATTTACCAGTAAAATAAGTAGAGATCTAATCTTAACACTAGTTAATAATTTTAGCGATCTTATCTACTGCGATTTAAGAGGACCTATTAAGCTAAAAACAAATAAGAGCTATAGGTACTATATAACCTTTCTTAACTACTACACTAAGTATCTAGAAGTTAAACTTCTTATATCTAGATTAGAGCTTATAATACTAGTTAAAGCTTTTATTAAACGAGCTAAAGTATAGAATTTAAAGTAGATTAAGCTTATTTAATTAGATAATAAGCTAAATACAAAGGATCTGCAGAAGCTCTCAAATAGAAAAGGTTTTAAACTCTAATTTACCCCTCTATTTAATCTAGAAGGTAAAAGTAGAGCTATATAGATTAATTAAACACTATTTAATAAGATTAGAGCTCTACTGTTTCAATCTAAAATACTAAATAAGCTATAGGTAGAAGCTTTACTCTTAGTAGTATATCTATATAATAGATCGCTATATAGTTCTATTAGCTTTTAAACACTATTAAAAGCAAAATATAGATATAAGCTAAATATCAGTAGTATTAAAATCTAGAGATCTCTAGTATATTAAAAAGAGCTAACAGAATTCGTTAGTAAACTTAATACTGGAGTTCAGCTATAATATCTTACTAGCTATTTTATTAGTAATCTATATTAACTAATTATTCTAAAGTTAAACAAGATTATAACTATAAGAGATATAAGAATACTTAAAGAAGTATTTAATAATTAAGCTGATAATTATATATTGCAACTAAAAATCGATCGAGAAATCAATTCAGATACTAATTAAAATCTCTACCTAAAGAGAGGTTAGATAAAGAAGTTAAAAATTAATAAAAACATCGATTAATCTACTAATTAATCTACTAATTAATAGAGAATAGTTAGAAAGAATCTAATTATTCTAATTAAGAATAGAGCTAGAATAGCTATATTAGGTCTATCTACTAAAGTTTCTACAGAGGATATTATCCTAAAGAAGCTTTTATTTACCTCTAAGAATAATACTAATCTAAAAAACAACGCTTAAGTTCTTAAACACGCTAATAAAAATGAATATCTATTAGTAATATAGAAAGAGCTAGATTAACTATAAAAGAATAACACCTAGACGCTCGTACTAAGGCCTACTAGTTATCTAGTTCTTAAAGGTCGTTAGGTACTTAACTTAAAATACTAATAAAATAACAACTATATCTTTAAAGCTTATTAGGTAGCAAAAGAATTTTAATAAGAATTTAGCGTTAACTATTATGAAACGTTCGCTAATACTACTAGGCCTAATCTTATGAGATTACTACTAGCGATAGCTATAGCTTAACACTAGATTATTTAAAGCTAGAATATTAAATACACTTTCCTAAATACTCTTATTAATACTAGAATATTTATTAAGTAACTAGAAGAAGGTTTAGATCTACGATACCCTTAGCACGTCTACCTACTTAACAAGGTACTATATAGATTAAAATAAGCTAGTAGATAATAGTAGAAGCTACTAGTAAGTCCACTAGGCTAACTAGAATTTTAATCTCTATCTATGAATATAGCTATATATATTAAATACGATTAGAAGATTATAATCGCTACTTAGGTAGATAATTTACTTATATTTAAAGAAAATAAGTAAAAAATTGAAGATTTATTCAATAATGTATCGAATAAATTAGATCTAGAGATTAATGATCTAGGTAATATATCTAAGTTTCTTAGTATCTAAATTATTAGATTAGATTAATTAATCTATATTACTTAAGAGAGTTATCTTTAACGGCTACTTATCCGTTTTAATAAAGAGAACGTTAAACTAAGATAAATACCTCTTTAATATAGCATAAAGCTTAGTAAAAATGATTAGATAGTAACAGTAAAAGATACTAACCTATTTTAACAACAAATTAGCTCTTTAATCTACTTATCTACTTTTACTTAGCTAGATATTCCTTACGTAGTTAATCTTCTATCTAGATTTATAGCTAATCTAAGTCTAGAGTATTTTAGCAATCTTAATTACCTCTAGAGATATCTATCTTAATTCAAGTAGATTAGACTACTCTACTAACTTAATACTAGCTCCTAAGCTAGATCTGTTAAGTTAGATTAATCTATATTTAGTTAGATTAGATTAGATTAAGCTCATTAGATCTATAGATGCAGATTAGGGCGGCGATCTTAATAGTTAAAGATCTATAATAAAATATATATTTTTACTTTAACTAAATAAGAACTACTATATAATTTTTTAGCTATTAAAGTTATAACTAATAGTAGCTCTAGTAAGCGCAGAAGCTGAATTTATAGTATATCGCGAATTAACTAAATAGAGTATCTATCTAATCTAATTTATTGAAGAGAATAAATAACTATTAAATCAACTATTAGATAGAACTATTACGATATACTCTAACAGCTAGAGTGCAATCTAGCTATCTAAAAATCCCACCTACCACGCCAGAAATAAATATATTAATATTTACTACTACTTCGTGCGTGAGAAGATAGAGGCTAAACAGATCTAGCTATAATATTAAAATACTAGCTACTTACTAGCTTATTATCTTATAAAGGCAATAAACGCTAACAAGATTCGAGATTTTCTAGCATAAGCAAATCTAATAGATATCTTAGATCTTAGCTGCCTAGCTTAAAGGGGCGTGTTAGAGATATAAGCTAATTAGCTAATCTCTGATATAATCCAGGTGCTCGGCACTATACTTAGATTCTTTAGTTAACTAATCTCTAAATAGTTTATCTATCTATTACGTCTATAGTTACGTAATCTACTACTAGATAGATTCTTCTAGAATCTAGTACAGTAAATATATATAGTAGTAGAATAGCTAGTAGATAGAAACTAGAGTAGATAGCATAGAGTAGATAGCATAGAGCAGATTATAAGAATAGATTAGACTACTAGATTAGTTTAATCTAATTCTTATCTCTCTCCCCTAGTATTTCTTTCTTTTTATCCTAGAATCTATTGATTCGCTATCTCTAAGTCTATCGCTAGATAAGTAGACGACTCTACCTCTAAGCTAGCTATAGAATAAGTAGCACTCTCCTTATTCTAATAAAAGGTAATATCTAAGCGTAGGTACTATAGCTGTTAGTATATATCTAGTAACACTTTAGTACTATTATCTATATAGGCGTAGGTCTTACTTAAGCGGCTAAGTAGTATAGATAGTACGTTAATCCACTTCTATACTTCTACTAGGTTATCTTATTAAGTCTTAAGTAATTCTAGTATCGCACTATCTTACCTCTTTTTATAGAGCGTAAGTAGTCTATTTTTCTCTTAGAATTGTACTATCTTTTTATATTTAGACATAACGTGTTTTATAAGCGAGCGGGCTATATAAGCGAGTGGGCTATCTTACTAACTTTACGTATCTCTTTAACTCTAATTAACTATGGCCCTATTAAATTAAGCTTACAACGTGTCTTATGAATCTAATATACAGCTAGCAATCTTAGCTATTAATTAAGATTAAATTAAGTCTTAAAGAGATGTAGCAAAAGTCTACGAAGTCTCTCGAATAATACTCTAGCGTCGACGCGCTGGTATACTTACCTAACGCGATTGTCAGCCTAACTCGAAGAAGCTTATAAAGCTAGAAGAGGAGGTAATAGTTAATTATATACTTAATCTAGATCTATGTGGATTTTCGCCTACTTACATAGCTGTGCGTGATATAGCTAATAGACTACTAGCTACGCGCGGCGCTAGCTAGGTTGGCGTCTACTAGCCGCGCATCTTTATTCAGCGTATAGATAGCCTTACGACACGTTTTAATTAAGTGTACGATAGGCAGAGGGCTCTATATAAAGATCTAGTCCTAATTAAGAGCTAGTTTAAGCTTATAGAGTAGATAAAGGCTAAGTATAGTATCTGCGATAAAGACGTCTATAACTTTAATAAAGCTAGCTTTATAATAGGTAAGATTACAACTTAGCTAGTCGTTATAGCATTAGAGAGGAGGTGCTAGCTAAAGGTAGTTAAGCTAGGTAATCGTGAGTAGGTAACGCTAATTATAGCGATTAACGCAGCTAGCTAGTCTATTCTACTATTTCCAATCTTTACTAGTAAGTATTACCTATCTGCTTAGTATAAGGAGGTAGAGATCTTACGTAACTAGGCGATTATAGTTAGCGATAACGGCTAGACGACTAATAAGCTAGAAGTTAAGTAGTTAAAGCACTTTAATAAGTATATAGATAGTAAGGTTATTAGGGTATATTAGCTACTTATTCTTAATAGCTATAAGAGCTACTAGTTACTTAAGTTCTAAGAGCTCTGTAAGAAGAATAACATATATACGCTCTATATACCGCCTTACTTATCTTATCTACTCTAGCCTCTTAACGTTAGCTACTTCTTACTGTTAAAGCGCGCGTACAGCCGCGAGGTAGAGAGCCTAATCCGCTATTATATTAACTATATTACTAAGCTTTAGTTTCTGCTAGCGTTTAAGATGACGTTTAATTAATCCTTTACGCTAGCTAATATCTGCTCTGCCTTCTGCGGTGCAGGCCTTATTTCTCTCTAGCTAGATACTATTCTATTAAGGCTTAATATAAAGCTCTGTACGCCTACTCTATTAGCTATTCTAGAGGCTCTCTAGTAGGCTCGTACGCCTAGTAATACACGCGAGCTTAAAGCTTAATCTACGTTAATACGTAATCGCGTTTAGCGGTATTAAGACTTATCACTAACTTCGATTATTATAGTAATTAATTAGCTTAAGAAGAGAGCTAAGGTAATAATGCTTTTAGCTGAGCTTATACGCGATTAGATAGCTAGCCTTAAGAAGATAAACGAAGCCGTAATAAAACGTAGGCAGCGTAAGAAGAAGTAGATATAGAAGTAAGGAGTGCTAATAAAGGGAGCTAGAGAAGATCTACTCGCTTAGTGCGAGGCTAATTAGCAGATTGCCTACGAAGAGCGTTAAGGAGGAGAGCGATTAGGTGTTAGCCGCTAGGCTCTAGCGCGGTGTAGTAGGTGTAGAGAGACTAGCTATAATTCGCGTATATGTATGAAAGATACTTTAGATAGTGTTTAATCTACTATCTTAATATATATAAATTTTATTTAGTTGTGGTAGAGCTGTACACGTAAAGAGATGCGCAAAGTTAGTAAGGTGGCCCGCTCGCTTATATGGCCCGCTCGCTTATAAAACACGTTAAGAGATTATTCCTCCTCTAACGTCTTATATTTCTCCTCGCTAACTAGTTTAGCTTTAGATATATCTTTAGACGTAGTTAGAGTTAGTTCGTCTAATCTACTAATAACTTCTATATTATCTAGATAGTATATAATATCTAGCTAGATAATAACGTTCTATAACTTATTGTTATCTAATTTCCATTTCTAGTATAGAACGTTAAGCTATCGTTTAACTGTATTCTTATTCTAATAGTTACGTACTATATAGCCTTCTTTACTATATACGTAGTGATTAATCTTTTTCTTATTATTCTTATCCTTTTTATAATACAGTTTACTAGGTTCTTTTCCCTTATTTAGATTATTAAGGTGTATAGATTCGTACCTATTAGTTATATATACGCTAGGTATTCTAGGCTAATAGCTTCTCTATTACCTCTAGTTAGGCTGTAAACGCCGGTAGTACTATTATTATAGCTAGTTATTCTAATTATTATAGTTTTGCGTTCTCTAATTAAATAGTGATTTTTTTAATATATGTTGATAAAATATGTTATTAAGCCTAATAGCTTTTTTATAAGTTTATTAGGATTAGTAATATTCGCTCTACTTCTTATAAGTTCTCTGCGCAATATAGGTTTTGGGCCCTAGTAATATATACGCATAAGAGCGTTGTTACTCAATTTAATATACGTAGTATCCTACTAGAATTAAGTAGTATAATTAGTAGTAGACCTAGTTTAGCGTAGGGTCTAGATTTTCTATTCCGCGATTAGAGATTTCTTAAAAGGTAAGAAGTTTTATCGCATCTTAGCCTTGAAAGCCTCTTAGTTTTTAACTAAGGTGGTATTATTAGTATTAACGATAGATTCATCTATATATCGTTTAATAATAAGATTAGACTATTGTTCTATATTACCTTAGTAGTAACTAGGAGCTCATATAACTTTATCGTTATATTTAATCTTATCTCTAGCTAAGTAGAAGTAATAGTTAACCTAGAGAAGCTAAGCTTTAAGCTTATTACGATCGCTATAGTAAAGATTAGGCTTATAAGCGTTAATTGTAGTTTCTCTAGTCTAGAAAGTAGTTAGAGTATTTATTATAGTATTGCTTTATTAAGAGTATAGCTTGAGTAGAAGTAATATTAGACTTCTAGTGTTAAGCTTCTTGTTAGTTAGTTTTCGTAGATAGAGAGATAGTATGCGCTGAATAGTAACTTAGGTAAGTATAATGTTTATATTATACTCATACTTATAACTTAAGTTAAATATAATAAGCTATAAAGGCTTAATGCCTAATGCTATATACTAGAGCTTTATGTAGTATGCTTAGTTGCTTAGTAGTACTAAGATATACTAATTACTTAGTATCTTATAGGCGATATGTAGAGTGCTTAGTTGCTTAGTAGTACTAAGATATATTAATTACTAAGTATTCTATAGATTACGTAATGCACTAGTCTTAAATAAGTATCTTTGTTTTTTACTTCGGATTCGCTGTCTTATAGATAACTTATTAAATAGATATAATAGTACAATATTCTCTATATTCTAAGGCTAATTATAATACTATTCTCTTTGTCTTATAACTTATTCTTAAGGTAATATACGGCCTAGGGTTTTCTAGAGAGGTATATTACTATAATTCTATAGTTACTGTAAGTAGAATATTTCTAAAAGTAAACTACTACTAAATGAAATAGGTTATTATAAATATGAAATTATTATTAACGTAGCGTTTGTATAAGCGCTATGTTCTTAAACGCGTAAGGTTTTTAGGAGCGTTGTATTCCTAAGAAAACTAGGTTTCTAGAAACGTTTAGTTTCTAAGAAGACTTAATAATAGGGACTTCTATCTATAATAGGCATAGTCTAATAAGTACTACGATCTAAGAGTGTAGTATTTATTACGCTAACTTAATTAGGTTTTAGCGTAGTAGCATACTATAACTAGGCTTTCTCTACGTTATAGGGTCTTGTTATTTATCTAGTTTCTTTATTATACTTAAATAATAATCTTTATCTAGTACTATCTATTATTAAAATCTTACTAAGTTTATTAATTATTTTAGAAAAATTATAGTTTAGAAGTATTCTACTTATAAGAAGAATTAGCGGGTATATAAGGTATATATCCGTTCTAAAAAGTATAGCAAGTATCTTTATTATAGCTAGTAATATAACGTCTAAGTTACTAAGTTAGAGTTTAAGTATCTTACTACTAAAAAGGAAAAGTTAGAGGCTTATATTAAAGAGAGTTATAAGGCGTAAGATACTATAATAAAAGCGTATAAGGCGGCTCTAGCAGAGTTATAAATATATTATACTTAGAAGTAGCGGTTATAGCTGTAAATAGATTTATTAAAGAAGCAGGCTAAGAAGGCAATTACTATAGAAAGTCGCAAGCTTAAAGAGTTAGAGTAGGAAGGAGTTATAGAGTTTAATAGGTCTAATCTATTAGTTAACTTATCTTCTAGTACTTAGGGTGCCTTCGCGGATCTGTCTCTAGATTATTAAGATTCTCTTAACCTAAGCTTAGTTGCTTCTAGTTCTAGTAGTAATATACGTATTTTTAGTAGTAGTTAAGGTGCGTAGAATAATTTTTCTTAGTATATATTGCGTTTTATTTATTATTTTGTTAGTAACTCTACTATATTTTCTAGTGTTAGGAAACTTAGTTAAGTTATAGTTTTTATTCCTTTATTTAAGTTTTATTATTATTTTTGATATTTTTAAATTTTTTATTCATAGTTAGATAGGTTAGGTTCTAGTTCTTATATTTTCTTACTATCTAGGTATTTTAACTATTTATCTAGGTATTTAGTTTTGTTATTTTTTATTTAGTGTAAGACGATTCTCTTAACTTTAAATTTATCTTCATTTTTAGGTTTATAATAGAATATTTCTTATAGTAGCGTTTGAGGATCTGCTAGTTCTAATAGTCGTACGTAGAATCTTAGGTATATCTATATATGCGCTAGGAGGTTAAGTATATAGGTTATAGGTCTATTTTGTTTTGAAATTAAAAATAGTCCGGCTTTAACTTAGTCTAGTTCTTTACTTAGCTATTTAGTGCGAAGGTTCTTTAATAGTAGATATACTTTATTCCTCTTTTTTAGCTAAAGTGCTATTTTTTTTTCTTATTATAGTAGGAAATGCTTTAGCGTTAAGCCTATTTAAGTAATGTGTGTAGTTCTTCGTAGGTTTTCTTTAGTTATTTAGCTATTACTATTACTACTTCTATTTTTAGACTTAGGTATATTCTAGTAAAGAGATTTAGATGTCGTCTATAGTTAGCGAAAAATAGTGTTTTACCTATTAATTCTAATGTTTTATTACTATATGCTATTTATACTATAGGTAGTAACTATATTTAGTTATCTTATTATTAATTATTATAGATTCTAAGGTATATTATGATTATTATATAATTTATTTATTCTATTTATCTATTAGATTGTAGGTAATAGGCTATTAATAATTTTCTCTTAGTTCTCATTACTATAAGTAGTGTTGTCTAAAAGTTAAATATAAATAGCTTATCTCTATTACTAATAATAGATCTTAGTATTTTATAGTATGAGATAATTTAGTCGTAGATAATATATGCTAGGTCTACTACTATATAGTTGTTCTTACATAGAATATACTCTACTTATTTTATTAAGCAATCTACTACGATAAGTATCGTGTTATAAGTAATCTTAGTTATTAGATCTCTTAAAGCTAGTAGTTCTACAATAAAGTCTATAGAAATATCTATTTATAGTTCTTATAGTAGTTCTAGAGCTTATATCTCTCTATATAGTATATATATACTATATTTAATATTTATTCTGTTAGTAATCTGCGTATTTAGTAATATAGGATGCGGTTCTCTTCTTTATCTCTTTGAATTAGTAGTTACGCTAAATTAGTTCTATAGTTCTAGCGATTTCTAGGTACCTATATATAGGATTATTATAATATTCTTTAATAATAGTTTGTTATACTTCTTTAGGTACGTCGTTTCTAATCTTTATAATAATATTAAGTTAATATATAGATTCTAGAGATCTATCTTGATTGGTTTTAAGTATAGGTCTATTAACTATTATTTTAGTTTCTATAATATTGTGCTGTTAGCTAAGAGTATTAGCTCTTTTATTGTTCTTTCCTAGAGTGTAGATAATCTTAAACTTATGTTATCTTAGTAGTTTAGCCTATTTTATTTATCTTTAGTTAAGTACCTTTATTATTATAAAGTATACTAGGTTCTTATAATCTATATAGACTATAAGTTCTAAATAGCTTTCTATATATACTCTCTAGTAGCGTAGGTATTCTATAATAGCAAGGAGTTTCTTGTTGTGTACGTTATATCTTTTTTCTACTTCTAAGAACTTTCTTAAGTAGTATACTACTAGATACTATTTTTTATTAATTAGTATACTAGCGTAGCCTCCTAATATAAGATTAGATGCGTCTATTTTAATTTTTATAAGTACACTTAAGATCAATATCTTAAAATATAGTAGTATAATGTACGCGGTCTTAAGCTTATTAAAGGCTTCTTCTACTTTCTTACTCTATATATATAGTGTATCTTTCTATATAAGTCGTATTATTAGTATTATAATTTTTAAAAAGTCTTTAATAAATTAGTAATTAAAGTTTATAAAATTTTAGAAATAACTAGATTTTGATAACTATAGTTAGTATTAGCTAATTCTTAATAACTTAGCTATTTTATTTACTTATTTATACTCTATTAACTTCTATGATATAGCTTAAGAAGTTAACCTTGTTTTTATAGAATTTATACTTCATTAGCTTAAGTCTAAGGCTATATTCGTCTAGTTTCTTATGTACTATGTTTATATATAGGATATAGGCTTTCTTATTTTCTAAGTAGATAAGGATATTATCTAGGTAGGCGATAATAAATATGTCTAGGTATAGCCTAAGTACGTTATCAATAAGTTCTTAGAATATTACTAGGGCGTTTATAAGTCTAAATAGTATAACCTTATACTTATAGTGTCTATATCAAGTTCTAAAGGCTATTTTCTATTCTTCGCTCTACTTTATTCTAATAAGATAGTATCTATCTTAGAGATCTAGTACTATAAAGATCTTTATATAGGATAATTAATCTCTAAGCTCTATAATATTACGTAGTAGGTATTAAATTTTTACTATAATATTATTATTTTGCTAGTAATTAATATATAATTAATCTATTCTGTCCTTTTTTTGTACGAATATAATTAGGTAATCTATAGGTAACTTTGATAGTTATATATATCTTTTAGCTAGACTCTTATCTATATACTCTCTTAGTACCTTAAGTTCTTTTTCTAATATTTAATATATTAGCCTAAAAGTTAGTATCTTTTCTTCCTATAGAACTATCTTATAGTCTTAGAGGTTATATTCTAGTAATACTATTTTATTTACTACTTTCTAAAATAGATGCTTAAATTCTTTATATTCTTTAGGGAATTCTAGAGTTACGCTATTATCTCTTTCTCTTACTTTTTAATCTGTTAGGCTAATTTTAGTATCTGTAGAGTATAGCTTTCTATTAAGAGAACTACTATTTAAGTATACTTTCTTTTTAGTGTTATTATATTATGTAGTAATATTACTCTTACCTACTTTTAAACCATACTAATATGTAGGTTAGCTTGCGGTTGCGTCCTTTCTATAGTATTTAAATTAATATACCTTTAACTTCTAGTTAATCCATAGGTTATATTTTCTAAGCTATAGAAGTTCTAAAATAATATTATAAGTAGCTAGTCTAATAACGTCTAGGTTAATTTTCTCTATATACTTCTAGATACTAAGTATTACTTATCTAACCTTATGTGTAGTATTACTTTCTTTTAGTATTAGTTTACTATTAGCTACGTATAGTAGGTATAGCTATTATTTCTATTATCTCTTAAGTCTAGCTTAGTCTACTATATACGCTAAAATATAGTTTGCCTATAATATTAAGTCTACTAGTACCTATATTTATTTTCTATTAAGCTCTAGTATAAGTCTTATTAATTCTAGAGGTTTTAGTACGTTAATTTCTCTAGTAGAGCCTTATTACTCTATCGTTAGCCTAAAAAAGACTCTTCTTATTAGTATTTATAGTAGTTTTTTACTACTATATGCATTTTACATTTATAGCTAAGGTATATATACTATTAGTTTTCTCTATATTCTAATCAGAGACTATCTAGGTACTGTACTTTATACGTAGTCTATATCTAAATAATGCTTTAAGAGTCTATTCTACTAGAAAAGTATATGTTCTTACGCTTATTCTATAACTATACTAGGTAGCTATTATTCTTATATTTATACTATAGCTATTTATACTTAGGTATACTCTTAATAAACTATAGGCTCTATTTAGCTTCTCTCATATCTAAGTAGTAAGTAAGATAGTAGTTATACGTATATGTGGTCTATAATATACTCGCGTTGTGCTTATTTCTTGCGTTAAACTAGTACTATATAGGTTTATAAGAGTTATTCCGTTCTTACGTCTTCTATACTTATATTAGCTCTTAGAGCGTAAGTCTTTATTCTAGCTGTTTAATATTTGCTATAATATATACGTATGTAGGTAGGTATTATATTATCTTAATTTAGTAAAAGTTAATATCTAAGCGTAGTTGCTATAGCAATTGGTATATGTTTAGTAACACTTTATTACTATTATCCTTATAGGCGTAGGTCTTACTTAAGTAGCTAAGTGGCGTAGATAGTATATTAATCTACTTCTATACTTCTACTAGGTTATCTTATTAGGTCTTAGGTAATTCTAGTATTACACTGTCTTACCTCTTTTCGTAGGGCGTAGGTAGTCTATTTTTCTCTTGGAATTATGCTATCTTTTTTATATTTAGACGTAAGAGGTTATTTCTTCTCTAATATCTTATATTTCTTCTTACTAACTAACTTAGCTTTAGATATATCTTCGGACGTAGTTAGAGTTATCTTATTTAATCTACTAATAACTTCTATATCGTCTAAATAGTATATAATATTTAGTTAGGTACTAACGTTCTATAACTCGTTATTATCTAATTCTAATTTCTAATGTAGAATGTTGAGTTATTATTTAACTTTATTCTTACTCTAATAGTTACGTACTATATAGCCTTCTTTACTATATACGTAGTAATTAATCTTTTTCTTATTATTCTTATTTTTTGTATAATAGAGTTTGCTAGTTCTTTTTCTCTTATTTAGGTTATTAAGGTATGTAGGTTTGTGCCTATTAGTTATATATGCGCTAGGTGTTCTTAGCTAATAGCTTCTCTATTGCTCTTAGTTAGGCTGTAAACGCTGGTAGTATTATTATCGTAGCTAGTTATTCTTATTATTATAGTTTCGCGTTGTCTAATTAAATAGTTATTCTTCGAATATAAGCTTATAAAGTTTATTATTAAACCTAATTGCTTCTTCTATAAGTTCGTTAAGGTTAGTAATATTCGCTCTACTTCATATAAGTTCTCTACGCACTATAGGTTTTAGGCCCTAGTAATATATACATATAAGAGCGTTGTTATTCTATTTACAGTAGGGTGACAAAAAAAAGTCCAAATCCAAAAAGTAGTTATTTTCAAACGTTTATAGCTTAATAGCTGAAAAAGCTATCCTATAACGGGTTAATGCATTTTAAAGCCAAGATGTCCTAGTCTAGTATAGGATCGTCACGTGACTATAAGTTAGCCTTATTATTAGCTAAAACAAACTAAAAAGATAAGAGATAAAAAACTAAGAACTAAAAATAGTAATCTCTGTTTATTTAATAGATATTATACTATAGTTTCTATATATAGCATACTAGACTATATAAGCTCTATTTATATATTACCTAATTAGATATAGCTAATATACATCTTTTAATAGCTAAAGGTTTCTAATTTAACAGGTTGAGTACGTAAGCTATATCTAACTCATTTATTATTTATTGTATAGTATAAATCAATATCTTCTTACTATATACCTTCTTTTCTTCTATTTCTCTACTATAGATTCGAAATTATCTAAGTTTAAAGCTAAAATTGACCATTTTTTATAAGCTAAAATCCTAATCCAATCTATTACAAATTATTTCTAAAAAAAACTAAAATCTATCTACGACGCTATTCAATGGATTAAGAAGAAAAAAATTAAAAAAATTTGCTAAAAATAAGCTAAAAGATGAAGATATCCAGAGTTTTCTATAAGAGCTTAAAGAGTTATTATTAGAGATATAACTAGAAGCCCTAAGAAGACAAATTCTAGATTATTAAAAGAAAATAATCTAGATATCTCAACTAGAACGCTTCAACGGGTTTTAAAGGCTGAAGGTTGGACGTTAAATAAATCGATAAAAAAACCAATTTTGAAGGCTAAAAAAGCCTAAAAGCGACTAGTATAGGCTAAGGAGAGCCTAGCTTAGATAACTAATCAAGATTATACTAAGACTATCTATTCTGACGAGTGTGGAATACAACGGGGATACGGATCTCGATTAGAATACTTTAGAAAACGAGGAAATCAACGGCTTAGTAGAAATCTAGTTTCTACTAGAAATATTAGTAATTCGTTTTAGTTTCTTATTATTCTACTATATTATTTTAATTTGTTTTATTATTATAATTATTGTTTTATATTTAATTATTAATTATAATATTCAAAATAGCTCGGGACATAATAATTCAAATTGGGGCAGCGATCTGGATAGGGGGAAGATCAGATATAGTCGCTATAAAAACACCTATATCTAATACTTCTCTCTCTAGTTACTACTATATCCGGAAATGCCTAATACCTTACATTACACTAGTGATTAAAAAAGGTAAAGTAGTTTTACTTTTTTTAAAACTTTTTTTTCTTATAAGTATTTTCTACTTTAATATAACAACAAGCTGTATATATATATATATATTTAACTATTTAATTATTATACAGGCTGGATTTTGCGACAAGATAACGCTACTATCCATACTGTTAAAAACGTTAAAAGCTGGTTTGAACGAAACCATATTAAAGTTGCAGCCCATCCAGCCTATAGTCTAGATTTAAATCCTATTTAAAACGTATGGAGTTTACTTAAAAATAGGCTAAATGAAAGGCCTACTACCTCTTTAGGCGCTGGGATTAATATTAAAAGTATTAATACTTTTATTACTGCAATAAAAGAAGAGTGGTGGGCTATTCCGCAAAAGAATATAGATAACTGTATTTTATCTATGCCAAGACGTTATAGAGCTGTAGTAGAAGCTAAGGGGTGGTATACTCAGTACTAGCTTTAATATATTATCTTTTATCTTCTTTTATTACTTATAAATTACTTTTGTTAATATCTTTGAGTATACTATATATAGATATAGTATATCTCTATATAATAAAGATCGTATTCACAGTGATATATATATATAATAAAATTATAAAAAACTTAAATATTTAAGCGCGAAAAAAATCCAAATATCTATAGATTTCTAAAGCACGGGGTTTGCGGTTCATTTTAGCTAACAAAAAGGTTCATTTACAGTAACGTGACTACTCTATAATAAACCAGGACATCCTGGCTTTAAAATGCATTAACCCGTTTTAGGATAGCTTTTTCAGCTATTAAGCTATAAACGTTTGAAAATAACTACTTTTTGGATTTGGACTTTTTTTTGTCACCCCACTGTAGTAATATACTTACTAAGTAATTATACAAGCATCTTAGTTATTATAGTTTATACGTTAAATATATAGAAATAAATTAAGGTTATTTTTAGGTACTACTTATAGAACCTCTATATTAGTTAGTGACTAGTAATATTAGAGTATATATTAATATTTTTTCGCTCTTAGAAACCTAGAACTATATTCTTCTCTTATATACGCAAAATTATTAACTTTTAAATCGTAACTCGATACGTTACCAGAGGCAAACGTACTACTAGTAAACATCATTAAAAACCTTAACAAAAGCTCCCGTGCTATTTATAACGCTAAATATCGAATTAAAAAAAAGAAGATAAGTTATTTTAACTAAGAAAGAGCTAGTAGAGGCAGGTTTTCTAAGGTATCTTCTAGAGCTTTAAGAGCTATTAATAGAGATATTATTAGAAGTCCTAAGAAGCAAAAGAAGCATTTAATAAGAGAAAATAGTCTAGATATCCCTTCTAGAACGCTTCAAAGGGTTCTTAAGGATTAAGGTTAGACTGTTAATATCTATTCTAAAAAACAGATTTTAAACGCTTCTAGAGCTAAAAAGAGACTAGCCTATGGTAAGAACCAGCTAAAAGCGCTTTCTAATATTAATTTTAGAAAGATTATACTCTTAGACGAGTATAGAACTGAACGTAGGTATAGATCTTAATTAGAATATATAAGAAAACGCAGAAATCAGTAGTTAGGCCAAAAGCTTATTTCTACTAAGAAAAAAAGTACGTTTAGATTACATAATATTTATATTTTCTAATACTTACCTATAATATCTATTTTCAAGATATTATATTCTTATTATAACGTCAAGAATTAGTCATCCGGCCAGATCAGTCATCTAGCCACCCTACCAAACCTAACCTAACGCTCCACACAACCATCACAATGCCGCGATAATAGCGCTCTTTATCGCCTCAAAGGTAAGGTAGAATTTCTCTTATATCACAATCAATTTAAAAATAGTAAATAAAAAGCCAACGTAAAGCTGCAAGGCTATTTAATATCCCTTATTCAATACTTTACGACCGCCTTCAAGGTAGCCAGCCTCAAGCTCTTACTAATGCTAAAAAAAGAAAGCTATTACCTACTAAAGAGCAGTCTCTCGTACAGTGGATCCTAGACCTAGATAGGCGTAGTTTTTCACCCTATATTATTAACGTACGACGGATGGTAGACGCGTTACTCGCCGCGCGTGGCCAAGATCCACCTTCTACATCTATAGGCAAGAAATAGGTATCGCGCTTTATCTAGAGCTAGCTAGAGCTTCAGACGAAGTAAAGTAGAAGGCTTAATAGCTAGCGCGCCTAGTACGAAAATCCTGCTATAATCACAGCGTGGTTTAAGCTAGTAGAGGAGATCCGCCAGACGTACAGCGTGCTAGACTAGGATATCTATAACTTTAACGAGACTAGGTTCGTGATGGGCGTCGCTAGCACGTTAAAAGTCGTAACTAGCTCTAATAGAGTTGGTTAGGCAGTCGTCGTATAGCTAGGCAATCGTAAGTGGGTTACAGCGATTAAATACGTCAACGCGTCTGGCTAGTCTCTGCCACCGTTCGTAATACTAGCTAGTAAGGTCTACTAAAGTAGCTAGTACCGCAATCTCTCACTAGACTAGGCTATTAGCGTCTTAGAAAATGGCTGGACGATAGATAAGCTTAGTGTAGAGTGGGTAAAGCATTTTAACTAGTATACAGCGACTCGTACAGCTAGAGTCTATCAGCTACTTATTCTAGACGGCTATAGTAGTTACGCCACGCCCAAGTTTAACTAGTACTACGCAGAGAATAAGATAATCACTCTCTATATGCCGTCTTATACGTCGCACCTCCTTTAGCCTCTAGACGTAAGCTGCTTCTCCCCGCTTAAGCGCGCGTACGGACGTAAGGTAGAGAAGCTCGCCCGCTAGAGCCTTTACTATATTAATAAGACGGACTTTCTTACAGTCTATATATGGATCCAGCCGATAGTATTTACGCAGTAGAATATCTAAGTAGGCTTTCAGGCGACAGGTCTTATCCCTTCTTACTTAGATCGCGTTCTATCGTTACTAACTATTGTCTATATACTATCTCTACCATAGACAGCTATAGAAAATAACGTCGCTGATATCGCCTAGCAGGTAGGGATACTCTATACGGTAGCTTAGCTCTAGTAGCAGGCATAATATCTTAAAGACTGGCTCCACCAGGAATCTTAGAGCCTAATAAGCCAGCTTCTTCGCCAAGTTATTAAAGGCTGTCAGATTGTAATGCAATTAGCGACAATACTTACTAAAGAAAATAAGAAGCTACGTTAAGGCAGTAAGCTCCGGCGATAGAAGAAAGATCGGCAGCGTCAATATATCGCTTCTAGTAGAGTACTTTAAGTATAGTAGGCTCAGCAGCTTACTATAGAGGTAGAAAGGGTAGTCGCAGAGGTTAAGCAAGGTGAGAGCAGTTAGCGACGTCAGCGCGCGCCGCCGACGTGTACAAAGTGCCATATTCAAGGACACACTTAGACTTTATGTAGAACTTAATAGCTAACTATATTTTAATATTCTATCTAATCTTACCTTATTATTGTGGATTTATCGTGTGTCGCGTCAGGTTAGGTTTAGTAGGGTGGCCGGATGACTAATCTGGCCGGATAACTAATCCTTAACGTTAGTAGCTTAATTACTAATAAAGATATAGATGGCGATATTACTATACAAGTTTGGGCTACTATTTAGGTAGGAGGAAGATCTAATATAGTAGTTATTAAAATACTAAAATCAACTATTAGCTATTAGAATTCGCACTATACTTAAAAGTACCTAATACCTTACGTTAAACCTTAGATTAAATGAGGTAAGTAATATATACTAGTTTTTACATATATTTCTATAATTCTTAATATATATATAGATATTTATATTACTATATAATATATTAAACTAATTACAGGGGGGTGACAAAAAAAAAACGTAGTTAAAAAAGTAATAGTTTTTAAAAGATGATAACTCAGCTTATAGAGCACCTATACTTAAACGAGTTAGTCCATTGAAAACTAGATATCAAGTAGTTTATAATGACTATATTACGTAATGCTTAGTAAGCTTATTCCTGGCTACAAAACATGCTAAAGTTCGAGAAGTAATTTTTCTAGATTCTAACTAAATATTTCGCGCTGCTATTTTTTAGATCTTATATACTAACAAGTGCTATATATAGTTAGATTAGTGAGATATATAATATATATTAAGATAGAGACATATTATCTATTAATTTTTTGTGATATAGAAATACTTTGTTTTAAAACAAGATTTTTTCTATTATCTTCTAGCTACTAACTAATACTTTGTATACCAGCCTCGTGCTTCTACTACTCTAGTATATCGGTTTTCCATAGATAAGATACAATTATCTATAT